>NW_012115844.1:3206517-3250224 GCF_000951035.1 Colobus angolensis palliatus | reverse complement strand
TTATTTTATGCAGAATTATTGATAGACTCTATTGGACAATGCAGCTAGATTTAAGTTAGGATTAGAAATAGAGTAAGAAATGACTTTTTAGTGATGTGTAAAGTGACAGTGGAATTTGTATAACTAATGTCCCATCTGGCACTCTTCAGAGCCTTCTGGGGACAAAATGTAAGCTACAGAGCAGTGCTTTCAAAAAGGGATTTCAAAGGGGCAGTGGATGTCATTTTCATGTTAATTTTCCACTGATGAAAACCCACACCCAGCAGTCCAGCAACCCAAGCCTTCTGAATGATGAAGCGGATGTTTTTCCTACCGCTCCACCTTTGCCATTCTTTTGTCTTATTTCTCAATTGTTCAGAGCTTGGGGAAGAAAGGTTAATGCAATTCACAGTGCAGTCTCAGATTCCAAAATTATTAATCAGATGAGTGTAATTTTTAGAATCAAATGAAATAATGCTGGAATCAAGGATTATTCTTTAAAAATAACAGAAAAATATTTTTAAAACATCACTTTACCAGAATGAGAGGAAAAGGGAAGAATCTTTTATATAGTACTTATAAATTAAAATTAAACAATGATATTTAAGAAGTACACTGTAGTAGATCTGACTTGCAGGCACTACACAACCTTTTACAGACCTCCAGGGCCACTCAGTTGATCTGTTAGAGTCTCCTCTGTAAAATAGGAATGATAATATGAGACTGGGCTGAGATCAGCATATTGCATAAGATGGTGTTTTTTAGGTATATTCAGATTAAAAACCTGCAGCTTGATTATGCATACATTATACCCACTAGTATCCTCAGTAGGATTGTATAAAAGAAATACAAATAGAATAACTAATTTAAAGCTTTCTAAAAGCCACATTAAGCAAAATAAACCAGATAAAACTAATTTATTATATATCATTTGACTTGATATGTTCAAAACATATATTTAGTATTAAATTTATATGAAAAGCATAGTAATATTCCAGATTAGTTTTAAAATTATCTTTAAAATATGACATCTATTTTATACCTCCAGCACACCTCAATTTGGACTAGACACACTTCAGGTGTTCATGGCCATATGTGGCTAATGGCTTCTGTATTAGCACATAGAGGAATTAAGGCAGCTGTGGAAGAATAGTAGTAGTAGTTTGGTTGGAGCAATATAGGTAATATTCGCAAGTTGATGTCATAGTTTACAACTCCCATAATCAATCATAACATGGCTAAATTATAGAACAGTCATAAAGTTTACATTTGGGACAAACTTGAGAGGTCATCTGATGTAACCCTTTTTATTTTAGTTGCAGGAGTTATGCTCAGGAGAAAATATGTGACCCACCAAACGTCACACAGGGAACTGGTAAAAGGGCTGAAACCAAAAGCAAGGCCTCTTATTTTCCAATTATGGGCACACTGCACAAGATGGCTTTGGGGTGTCTCCCTTCTTTGGACCCAGTGAGAGCATTTAACTTACTTCTGAGTGACAAGAAAGAAAACAAGCAGTAATGGTGTTTCCAGTTATGCTGGCTACCTTACATGCTGTGTTAGTTCTTGCATTGCTTTAAAGAAATACCTGAGACTGAGGAATCGATAAAGAAAAGAGGTTTAATTGGCTCACTGTTCTGCAGACACTATGGGAAGCATGATGCTGGCATCTGCTTGGCATGTGGGGAGGTTTCAGGAAACTTTCAATCATGGTAGGAGGAGAAGGGGAAGCAGGCACAGCTTACATGGCCAGAGCAGGAGGAAGAGAGAGAGGGGAGGTGCCACACACTTTTAGGCCATCAGAGCTCACGAGAACTCACTCACTATATAGTACTTATATAAGGGATTGTGCTAAACCATTCATGAGAACTCTGTCCCTATAGCCTAGTCATGTCCCACAATCCCCTCCTCCAACAATGGGTATCACAATTTGATGTGAGATTTGGGCAGGAACACAGAACCACACCATATCATATGCATTCACATATCTTAGTATTTTGTGCTGTTTTAATGACAAATTGCCCTTTTAGAAATGGAAAACATTTGAGATTTTTTTTTCTCCTAAAATGGGTTATTCTACAGTGGATACTTTGTAGCAGAGGTAGCCTCACCTCATCCTCCTGGAAGGCAAACATGATAAATGCCATACTTGTATAACTGAATAGAAATAACTTTTCCATTTCCAGGTTTTAAAATCTTCCACCTGCCAACCTCAATATTCCATTACCATCAACCTCCACATTTCATTTATCCTGCAGATTAGATTTGCAAATAAGAATTGTGGATTCTCTCTTTATTTTAAACTAGGCTTTTCAAGTACTGCATTATGTTCTATTGAGCCAGGTTTGAAGATGTGGAAATAAAACTCAATGAGAGACAGTCATAAACACTGTCTTTAACCTTGAGAATTATAGTGATATGTGGCATTATAGGAAGCGTCAACATGACAGAAAGTCGTAAGATGGATTATGAGGTGAAACATCGGATGGAAGAAGAGAGTGTAATGGTGGGTTATATGAATGTAATAAATAGTACTCTAGAAGAGATATGTGGGATCTCTGAGGTTTAATACAGACAGGTGCCCTTAGCTGGGTCAACCGGGGAACAAAATCCTCAAGTGACCAGAAGCCACCTTCTAGCAACACCATAGTCTTAATACGTGACCTTAGGCAAGTCACTTACCTGCACAGTCCTCACTTGCCTAGCTTTAAATGATGCTAATAATCTATACAGAGCAAGATAGTGTTTACAGAGAGCTCTCAGATACTTGGATGAAAGGCCATATGTACATGTAAAGTAGTGTTATTATTCAAACCCCCCTCTGCTAACTACTCTGTAGCAGGTGTATTAAAGGAGAGTAAATGAGGAAGGAGAAAAGGAAAATTGCTCCTTAAGTGATGGAAATCTGATTATCCTAAATCGACTCATTCTGAAAAGGGGGAAGAGGAAGATGCATCTGGCATCTGCTGCAATTAACCATTTCCAAACCACTTTACTTTGAATTACCAAATAAACAGAATGAGACCAATCTGTCCATTTTCCAATTATGAGGGAAAAAAAAATGTGAGATAAGAATAAATCCACTAAACTTCTGAGCGTCATCCCCCTAAAACCAGTTTCAAATACATGCATGTGTTTTCCTTTAATATGTAGCACTACAAAAATTTAAAATACATCTATTTCATTACTTTCTTCTTGACTTGCAATATATTCATTCATATATACTATGTATACGCAACTAAATTAGCATTGATGCTATTGTTATTTGTTAATTGAACAGTGTTGGGTCAATGACTGTTTTCCCAATTTTATATCTTATTGATTCATAATGACATATAGTTTTTTCTTTTTTAAAAAATTTGTTGTGGGTACATAGTAGGTGTATATATTTATGCAGTACATGAGATGTTTTGATACAAGCATTCAATGTGAAATGAATACATCATGGAGAATGAGGTCTCCATCCCCTCAAGCATTTGTTTGAATTAAAACAATCCAATTACACATTAAGTTATTTTAAAATGTACATTGAAGTTATAATCAAGTATAGTCACCTCACTGGGCTACAAAATAGTAGGTCATATTCATTATTTCAAGCTATTTGTTTGTACCCATTAAAAATCCCCATCTCCCCACTATTCCTCAACAACCCTTCCCAGCCTTTGGTAACCATTCTTCTACTCTTTATGTCCATAAGTTTAATTCCTTTGATTTTTAGATTACACAAATAAGTGAGAACATGTCACATTTTACTTTCTGGGCCTGGCTTCTTTCACTTAACACAAAAATCTATGGTTCCATCCATGTTATTACAAATGATTGAATCTCATTCTTTTTTATGGCTGAGTAGTGCTCCATTGTGTATGTGTACATTTAAGACATTTTCTGCATCCATTCATCTATTGATGGACACTTAGGTTGCTTCCAAATCTTACCCATTGAAAACAGTGCTACAACAAACATAGGACTGCAGATATCTTTTTGATTTATGGATTTTCTTTCTTTTGGTATATACCCAGCAAAGGAATTTCTGGATCACATGGTATCCCAATTTTTCTGTTTTCTTTTTGAGGAACCTCCAAACTGTTATTCACAGTAGCTGTGCTAATTTACATTCCCACCAACAGGGTTCAAGGGTTCCCTTTTCTCTTCACCTTGGCCAGCATTTGTTATTGCCTGTGTTTTGAAAGTAAGCTACTTTAACTGTGGTGAGATGATATCTTATTTTAGACTTCATTTTCATTTCTCTAATGATCAATGATCTGTATATTTTCTAAGACCAATTGCCATTTCTTTGTATTCTTTTCAGAAATATCTATTCAAATCTTTTGCCCATTTCTTGATCAGATTAGATTTTTTCTTATAGAATTGTTTGGGTTCCTTTTGTATTCTACTTATTAATCCCGTGTCAGATGGGTAGTTTGCAAATGTTTTCCCATTGTAGATTGCCTTTTCACTTTGTTAGTTGTATCCTTCGTTGTGCAGAGATTTTTTAGCTTAATGTGATCACATTTGTCCATTTTTGCTTTTGTTGCCTGTACTTGTAAAATATTGCTCAAGAAATTTTTCCCCAGACCGATGTCCTGGAGATTTTCTCCAATGTTTTCTTGCAGTCATTTTGTAGTTTAGGGTTTTAGGTTTAAGTTTTTAATCCATTTTTATTTGGTTTTTGTATATGATGAGAGATAAGGGTCTAGTTTATTTCTTCCCCATATAGATATCCAGTTTTCCCAGCACAATTTATTAAAGAGACTGTCTTTTTCTCATGTATGTGTTTGGCTAATTTATTGAAAATGAGTTTGCTGTAGGTAGATTGATTTGTTTCTAGGTTCTCTATTCTGTTCCATGTTCTATGTATCTGTTTTTATGTCAGTACCATACTGGTTTGGTTACTATAGTTCTGTAATATAATTTGAAGTCATGTAATGTGATTCATCCTGTTTTGTTCTTTTTGTTTAGGACAGTTTTTGCTATTCTTGGTCTTTTGTAGTTCCATATAAATGTTAGGATTGTATTCTCTATTTCTGTGAAGAATGTCATTGATAGAGATTGCACTGAACCTGTAGATTGCTTTGGGTAGTATGGATATTTTAATGTTGATTATTCCAATCCATGAACATGGAATATTTTTTCCATTATTTTGTGCCCTCCTCAATTTCTTTCAATCATGTTTTTCTGTTTCATTACAAAGGTCTTTCACTTGTTTGGTTAATTCTGAGGTATTTAATTTTATGTGTGACTATTGTAAATTGGATTTTTTAAAATTTCTTCTTTACATTGTTTTCTGTTAGAATATAGAAATGCTACTGATTTTTGTTTGTTGACTTTGTATCCTGAAACTTTACTAAATTTGTCTATCAGTTCTAACAGCTTTCTTGTGGAGTCTTAAGTTTTTTTCAAATATAAGATCATATCATCTGCAAACAAGGATAATTTGACTTCTTCCTTTCCAGTTTGGGTGTCTTTATATCTTTGATCATCATCTTCTAGTGAGGACTTCCAATACTATGTTGAATAACAGTAGTGGCACAGGCATCCTTGTCATGTTCCCGATCTTAGAGGAAGGACATTCAGCTTTTTCCCATTCAGTATGATACTAGCTGTGGGTCTATTGTATACAGTTTTTATTATGTTGTGGTATGTTCCTACTATTACTAGTTTTTTGGGGGCTTTTATTATAAATGGATTATGAATTTTATCAAATGCTTTTCCAACAGCAATTAGAATAACTGTATGGTTTTTATCCTTCATTTCATTGATATAAAGTATCAAACTGATTGATTTGTGTATGTTGAGTCATCCCTGCATCCCAGGGATAAATCCTACTTGGTCATGATAAATGACCTTTCTAATGTATTGCTGAATTTGGTTTGGTAGTACTTTGTTGAATATTTTTATATAAATATTCATCAGAGATAACTGGCCTGTAGTTATGTTATTTTTGTTGCTGTGTCTTCATCTGGATTAGAGATCAAGGTAATAGTGACTTTATGGAATGCATTTGGAAGTAGGTCCTCATCTAGTTTTTACAATAGTTTGAGTAGGATTGGTATTAGTTCTTTAAAAGTTTGGTAGAATTCATCAGTGAAGTCATCAAGTCTTGGGCTTTTCTTATTGGGAGACTTTTTAATATGGCTTTAATACTGTTACTTGTTCTTGACCTGTTTGGGTTTTAGATTTCTTCCTGGTTCAGTCTTCATAGACTGTATGTGTCTAGGCATTTGTCAATTTTTTCTGTATTTTCCAATTTATCGGCATGCAGTTGCTCATAGTATCCACTAACACACTTTTATATTTCTGCAGCATCAGTTGTTTTGTCTCCTTTTTCATCTCTGATTTTATGTATCTGAATCTTTTTTTTTTTTAGTCAGTTGGTTAATTTTGTGTAACTTTCCCAAAAAACAGCTTTTTGTTGGGAACAGGACCCCAAAATCTGGCCATAAACTGGCCCCAAAACTGGCCATAAACAAAATCTCTGCAGCACCGTGACATGTTCATGATGGCCATACACCCACGCTGGAGGGTTGTGGGTTTACCGGAATGAGGGCAAGGAACACCTGGCCCACCCAGAGCAGAAGAACGCTTAAACATGTTCTTAAACCACAAATGATAGCATGAGTGATCCGTGCCTTAAGGACATGCTCCTGCTGCAGATAACTATCCCAACCCATCCCTTTATTTCGGCCCATCCCTGTGTTTCCCATAAGGGATACTTTTAGTTAATCTAAAATCTATAGAGACAATGCTAATAACTGGTTTGCTGTTAATAAATACAGTGGTAAATCTCTGTTCCGGGCTCTCAGCTCTGAAGGCTGTGAGAGCCCTGATTTCCCACTTCGCACCTCTTTATTCCTGTATGTGTGTCTTTAATTCCTCTAGCGCCACTGGGTTAGGGTCTCCCCGACTTAGCTGGTCTTGGCAGCTAATTTTAGGGTTGGAGTGCTCTTGCTTTTTTAGTTCTTTAAGATGTATCACTAGATGCATCTTTGAAGTTTGTCCTCTTTTTCAATGTAGACAGTTATAGCCATAAACTTCCCCTTTAGTATTGCTTTTCCTGTATCCCACAGGTTTTGTTATGCTGTGTTTCCAATATCATATGATTCAAGAAATTTTTCAATTTTCATCTTAATTTCTTCATAGACCCACTGGTCATTCAGGAGCACGTTGTTTAATTTATACATATTTGTATGAATATAATTCAAATTATCTTGTTTCCAAAATTCTCTTGTTATTACTTTCTAATTTTATTCTATTGTGGTCAGAGAAGATGGTTGATGTCAACATATCATCATCAATGTAATGTACTTCAATATAAGATGCTTTATATTATTTCAAAATTATTTTCCTCAGTACATGGATCTTTCTCAAGGACACATCATATGCTAGCTCACAAAACAAGTCTTAAAACATTTGAATTGCTTCTCCTTCCTGCTGTCTTGTAAAGAAGGTGCCTAGCTTTTCCTTCATCTTCTGCCATGATTGTAAGTTTGCTGAGGCCTCCCCAGGTATTCTGAACTGTAAGTCAATTAAACCTCTCTTTTTCTATTGAACATTATTTGAATGTTTTAAGACTTGTTTTGCGACCTAACATATGGTGTATCCTTGAGAATGAGTCATGTGCTGAGGAAAACAGTGTGTATTCTGCAGCTGTTGGATGAAATGTTCTGTAAATATCTATTAGATCTATTTGGTCTATAGTGCAGATTAAGTATGATGTTTCTTTGTTGATATTCTGTTTGAAAGATCTGTTCAATGTTAGAAGTGCGGTGTTGAAGTCTCCAGCTCTTATTTTATGGGAGTCTATCCTTTTAGCTCTAATAATATTTGCTTTATATATCTGAGTGCTCCAGTTTTGGGGGCATATATATTTAAAATTCTTATATTCTCTTGCTGAATTGATGCCATAATCATTATATAGTTACCTTATTTGTCTCCTCTTATAGATTTTGTCTTGAAATCTATTTTGTCTGATACAAATATAGCTACTTCTGCCTTTTTTTAGTTTCCATTGGCATACAAATTTTTTTTCATCCTTTTATGGTCAGTCTATGTGTGTCTTTATAAGCAAGGTGTTTTTCTCATAGACAACAGATCAATGAGTCTTGCTTTTTTCTTCTATTCGGCCAGTCTGTCTTTTGATTGGAGAGTTTAGTCCATTTAAACTCAATGTTATTACTGATAAGTAAGGAGTTACTCTTCCAAGTTTATTATTTGTTTTCTGGTTGTTTTGTGGTTCTCTTACTTCTTTCTTTTCTTCCTGTCTTCTTCTATTGAAGGTGTTCTTTTTTCTGGTGATAGTTTCTTGTTTTATAATTTTTGTGCACCCATTGTATGTTCGGTGGTTTGAGGTTACCATGAGGCATGAAAATACTATCTAATAACTCATTATTTTAACCTGATAACTTAACACTGTTTGCATATCCATATGAACAAAAAGAAAACTAATAAAAACTCTACATCTTAACTTTATCTCCCTGCTTAACTTTTGTTAGTTTCACTTAATTCTTGTTGTTCTATGTATCAAAAAGTTATAGTTATTATTTTTCATTGGGTTATTATTTAGTCTTTCCACTTAGGATAAGAGCAGTTTACATACCATAGTCGTGGTGTCATAATATTTTGTGTTTTTCTATGTATTTATTATCACCAATAAATTTTGTACCTTCAAGTGATTACTTATTATTACTAATATTTTCTTTGTGATTAATGTAGATTTAGTATTTCTTGTAGGAGAGGTGATATGGTTTGGCTCTGTGTTCCTACCTAAATCTCATCTCATATTATAACCTCCACATGTTGAGGGAGGGACCTGGTTGTAGCTGACTGAATTATGTGGTGGTTTTCCCCATGCTGTTCTTCTGACAGTAAGTGATTCCTCATAATATCTAATAGTTATATAAGGGGCTCTCCCTGCTTCACTTGGCATTTCTCCCTGCTGCCTTGTGAAAAAGGTGCCTTGCTTCTCCTTTGTCTTCTGCCATGATTTTAAGTTTGCTGAGGTCTCTCCAGACATTCTGAACTGTAAGTAAATTAAATCTCCCTTCTTTATAAAGTACCCAACCCTGGACAGTTCTTTATAGCAGTATGAAACTAAACTAATACATTAAATTGGTACTGGGAGTGGGGTGCTGCTATAAAGACACACCAAAATGTGGAATCAACCTTAGAACTGGGTAACAGGCAGATATTAGAATAGTTTGAAGGGGTCAGAAGAAGATAGAAAGACATGGGATACTTTGAAACTTCCTAGAAACTTGCAGAATGATTTTTAAATTATTATTACACCTTAAGTTCTGGGGTACGTGTGCATAATGTGGTTTGTTACATAGGTATACACATGCCATGGTGGTTTGCTGCACCCATCAACCCATCATCTACATTAGGTATTTCTCCTAATGCTATCCTTCCCCTAGCCCCCAGCCCCCTGACAGGCCTTGGTGTGTGATGTTCCCCTCCCTGTGTCCATGTGTTCTCATTGTTCAACTCCCACTTATGAGTGAGAACAGGTGGTGTTTGGTTTTCTGTTTTTGTGTTAGTTTGCTGAGAATTACGGTTTTCAGCTCAATATATGTCCCTGCAAAGGAAATGAACTCATCCTTTTTTATGGTTGCATAGTATTCCATGGTGTATATGTACCACATTCTCTTTATCCAGTCTATCATTGATGGGCATTTGGGTTGGTTTCAAGTCTTTGCTACTGTGAATAGTGCTGCAATAAATATACATGTGTATGTGTCTTTATAGTAGAATAATTTATAATTCTTTGGGTATATATCTAGCAATGGGATTGCTGGGTCAAATGATATTTCTGGTTCAAGATCCTTGAGGAATCTCCACACTGTCTTCCACAATGGTTGAACTAATTTACACTCCCAGCAACTGTAAAAGTATTCCTATTTCTCCACACTCTCTCCAGCATCTGTTGTTTCCTGACTTTTTTGACTTCTTTTTTCTTTTTTTGAGACAGAGTCTCACTCTGTCGCCCAGGCTGGAGTGCAGTGGCTGGATCTCAGCTCACTGCAAGCTCCGCCTCCCGGGTTTATGCCATTCTCCTGCCTCAGCCTCCCGAGTAGCTGGGACTACAGGCGCCCGCCACCTTGCCTGGCTAGTTTTTGTATTTTTAATAGAGACGGGGTTTCACGGTGTTAGCCAGGATGGTCTCGATCTCCTGACCTCGTGATCCGCCCGTCTCGGCCTCCCAAAGTGCTGGAATTACAGGCTTGAGCCACCGTGCCTGGCCGTTTCCTGACTTTTTAACGATTACCATTCTAACTGGCATGAAGTGGTATCTCAATGTGGTTTTGATCTGCATTTCTCTAATGACCAGTGATGATGAGCTTTTTTTCCTATGTTTGTTGGCCACATAAATGTCTTCTTTTTAGAAATTGTCTGTTCATATTCTTCACCCACTTTTTGATAGGGTTGTTTTTTCCTTGTAAATTTAAGTTATTTGTAGATTCTGGATACTAGTCCTTTGTCAGATGGATAGATTGCAAAACTTTTTTCCCATTCTGTAGGTGGCCTGTTCACTCTGATGATAGTTTCTTTCACTGTGCAAAGCTCTTTAGCTTAATTAGAACCCATTTGTCAATTTTTTCTTTTGTTACCATTGCTTTTGGTGTTTTAGTTATGAAGTCTTTGTCCATGCCTATGTTCTGAATGATATTGCCTCTGTTTTCTTCTAAGGTTTTTATGATATTAGGTCTCACATTGAAGTCTTTCATCTATCTTTAATTTTTGTATAAGGTGTAAGGAAGGAATTCAGTTTCAGTTGTCTGCATATGGCTAGCCAGTTTTACTGACACCATTTATTAAAAGTGAATCCATTCGCCATTGCTTGTTTTTGTCAGGTTTGTCAAAGATAAGATGGTTGTAGATGTGCGGCGTTATTTCTGAGTTCTCTATTCTGTTCCATTGGTCTATGTATCTGTTTTGGTCTATATACCATTACCATGCTGTTTTGGTTACTGTAGCCTTGTAGTACAGTTTGAAGTCAGGAAGTGTGATGACTCAAGCTTTGGTCTTTTTGTTTAGGATTGTCTTGGCTATGCGGGCTCTTTTTTGATTCCATATGAAATTTAAAGTAGTTTTTTTCCAATCCTGTGAAGAAAGTCACAGACGGGGATAGCATTAGATCAATAAATTACTTTGGATAGTATGGCCATTTTCACAATATTGATTCTTCCTATCCATGAGCATGGAATGTTTTTCCATTTGTTTGTATCCTCTCTTATTTCCTTGAGCAGTGGTTTTTAGTTCTCCTTAAAGAGTTCCTTCACATCCCTTTTAAGTTGTATTCCTAGGTATTTAAGTTTCTTTGTAGCACTTGTGAATGGGACACACTGATGATTTGACTCTCTGTTACTGTTGTATAGAAACGCTTGTGATTTTTGCACATTGATTTTCTATACTGAGACTTTGCTGAAGTTGCTTATCAGCTTTAGGAGATTTTGGGCTAAGAAAATGGTGTTTTCTAAATATACAATCATGTCGTCTGCAAACAGAGACCATTTGACTTCCTCTTTTCCTATTTGAATATCCCTTATTTCTCTTGCCTGTTTGCCCTGGCCAGAACTTCCAATACTATGTTAAATAGGAGTGCTGAGAGAGGGCATCCTCGTCTTGTGCTGGTTTTCAAAGGGAATGCTTCCAGTTTTTGCCCATTCAGTATGATATTGACTGTGGATTTGTCATAAATGGCTCTCATTATTTTGAGAAACATTCCATGAATACCTAGTTTATTGAGAATTTTTAGCATGAAGGGCAGCTGGATTTTGCCAAAGGTCTTTTCTGCATCAATTGAGATAACCATGTGGTTTTTGTACTTGGTTCTGTTTATGTGATGGATTACACTTATTGATTTGCGTATGTTGAACCAGGCTTGCATCCCTGCAATAAAGCCCACTTGATTATGGTGGATAAGCTTTTTGATGTGCTGCTGGATTCAGTTTGCCAGTATTTTATTGAGGACTTTTGCATTGATGTTCATCAGAAATTTTGGCCTGAAATTTTCTTTTTTTGTTGGTCTCTGCCAGGTTTTGGTATCAGGATGATTCTGACCTCATAAAATGAGTTAGGGAGGATTCCCTCTTTTTCTGTTGTTTGGAATAGTTTCAGAAGGAATGGTATCAGCTCCTCTTTGTACCTCTGGTAGAATTCAGCTGTGAATTCATCTGGTCCTGGCCTTTTTTTGGTTGGTAGACTATTAATTACTGCCTCAATTTCAGTACTTGTTATCGTTCTATTCAGGGATTTTACTTCTTCCTGGTTTAGACTTGAGAGGTTATATGTGTCCAGGAATTTATCCATTTCTTCTAGATTTTTTAGTTTATTTGCATAGAGTTGTTTATAGTACTCTCAGATGGTAGTTTGTATTTCTGTAGGATCAGTGGTGATATCCCCTTTATCATTTTTTATTGCATCTCTTTGGTTCTTCTCTCTTTTCTTCCTTAGTCTGGCTAGCAGTCTATTTTGTTGATCTTCTCAAAAAACCAGCTCCTGGATTCATTGATTTTCTTAAAGGGTTTTTTGTGTCTCTATCTCCTTCAGTTCTGTTCTGATCTTAGTTATTTCTTGCCTTCTGCTAGCTTTTGAATGTGTTTGCTCTTGCTTCTCCAGTTCTTTTAATTGTGATGTTAGGGTGTCAATTTTAGAGCTTTCCTGCTTTCTCTTGTGGGCATTTAGTGCTATAAATTTCCCTCTAGACACTGCTTTAAATGTGTCCCAGAGATTCTGGTACATTATGTCTTTGTTGTCATTGGTTTCAAATAACTTCTTTATTTTTGCCTTCATTTCATTATTTACCCAGTAGTCATTCAGGAGCAGGTTGTTCAGTTTCCATGTAGTTGTGCAGTTTTGAGAGAGTTTCATAATTTTGAGTTCTAATTTGATCTCACTGTGGTCTGAGAGACTGTTATGATTTCCGTTCTTTTGAATTTACTGAGAAGTGTTTTACTTCCAATTATGTGATCAATTTTAGAATAAGTGTGATGCAGTGCTGAGAAGAATGTATATTCTGTTGATTTGGGGTGGAAAGTTCTGCAGATGTCTATTAGATCCACTTGATCCAGAGCTGAGTTCAAGTCCCGAATATCCTTGCTAATTTTCTGTCTTGTTGATCTGTCTAATATTGACAGTGGGGTGTTAAAGCCTCCCTCTATTATTCTTTGGGAGCCTATGTCTTTTTGTAGGTCTCTAAGAACTTGCTTTATGAATATGGGTGCTCCTGTATTGGGTGCATGTATATTTAGGAGAGTTAGTTCTTCTTGTTGCATTGATTCCTTTACCATTATGTAATGTCCTTCTTTGTCTCTTTTGAACTTTGTTGGTTTAAAGTCTGTTTAATCAGCGACTAGCAATGCATTCCCTGCTTTTTTTTGCCTTCCATTTGCTTAGTAAATATTCCTCTATCCCTTTATTTTGAGCCTATGTGTGTCTTTGCACATGAGATGGGTCTCCTGAATACAGAACACTTATGAGTCTTGACTCTTTATCCAATTTGCCCATCTGTGTCTTTTAATTGAGGCATTTAGCCCACTTACATTTCAAAGTAATATTGTTATGTGTGAATTTCATCATGTCGTTATGATGCTAGCTGGTTATTCTGCTAGTTAGTTGATGCAGTTTCTTCATAGTGTCAATGGTCTTTACAATTTGGTACGCTTCTGCAGTGGCTTGTATCGGTTATTCCTTTCCATGTTTAGTGCTTCCTCCAGAAGCTCTTGTAAAGCAGCCTGGTGGTGACAGCATTTGTCTGTAAAGGATTTTATTTCTCCTTTGCTTATGAAGCTTAGTTTTGCTGGATATGAAATTCTTGGTTGAAAATTCTTTTCCTTAAGAATGTTGAATAATGGCCCCCACTCTATACTGGCTTGTAGGGTTTCTGCAGAAAGATCTGCTGTTAGTCTGATGGGATTCCCTTTGTGGGTGACCTGACTTTTCTCTCTGGCTACCCTTAACATTCTTTCCTACATTTCATCCTTGGTGAATCTAATGATTATGTGTCTTGGGGTTGCTCTTCTCAAGGAGTATCTTTGTGATGTTCTCCATATTTCCTGAATTTGAATACTGCCCTGTTTTGCTAGGTTGGGGAAGTTCTCCTAGATAATATCCTGAAGAGTGTTTTCCATCTTGGTTCCATTCTCCCCATCACTTTCAGGTACACCAATCGAACATAAATGTGGTCTTTCCACATAGTCCCATATTTCTTGGAGGCTTTGCTCAATCCTTTTCATTTATTTTTCTTTAATGTTGTCTTCTCACTTTATTTCATTAAGTTGATGTTCAATCTCTGATATCCTTTTTCTGCTTGATCAATTCGGCTATTGATATTTGTGGATGCTTTATGAAGTTCTTGTGCTGTGATTTTCAGCTTCATCCATTCATTTATGTTCTTCTCTAAACTGGTTATTCTAGTTAGCAATTCCTCTTTTTTCAAGGTGCTTAGCTTCTTTGTATTGGGTTAGAACCTGCTCCTTTAGCTCAGAGGAGTTTGTTATTACTCACTTTTTGAAGATGGTGCTTGCTTCCCCTTTATCTTCCACCATAATTGTTAAGTTTTCTGAGGTCTCCTCAGCCATGCAGAACTATGAGACAATTAAACCTCTTTTTTTGTCAATTACTCAGTCTCTGGTAGTTCTTTATAGCAGTTTGAAAATGGACTAATACAATAGTTCTGGTTGTGATGAAATCCCTCAACTTTAGCTGGTCTCAGAAAGTCTTTATTTCTCCTTCATGTTTGAATAATGTTTTTACTGGATATACTATTGTAGGATAAAAGTATTTTTTCTTTCTGTACTTTAAGTATGTTATGTCACTCTCTTCTGGTCTGTAAGGTTTCCACTAAATTGTCTGCTGCCAGACATTTTAGGGCTCTATTGTATGTCATTTATTTCTTTCTCTTGCTGCTTTTATAATACTTTCTTCATCTTTGACTTTTGTGAGTCTGATTATTAAATGCCTTGGGAGCAGTCTTCTTTGAGGTAAATCTGCTTGGTGTTCTATAAGCTTCTTGTACTTGAATATTGATATCTTTCTCTAGGTTTGAGAAGTTCTTTGTTATTTATTTGAATATACTTTCTACAACTATCTTTTCCTCTATCTCCTTTTCAAGGCCAATAACTGAGAATTTTTCTTTCGAGGCTATTTTCTAGATCCTATAGGCATGCTTCATTGGTTTTTATTCTTTCTTTTCTTTTGTCCCCTCTGATAGTATATTTTCAAATAATCTGTTTTCAAGCTCATGAATTGCTTTTTCTGCTTGATCAGTTCTGCTATTAAAGAACTCTGTTGCATTGTTCACTATGTCAACTGCATTTTTGAGCTCCAGAATTTCTGTTTGATTCTTTTTAATTATTTCAATCTTTGTTACATTTATATAATTCTGAATTCCTTCTCTGCATTATCTTGAATTTCTTTAAAATTCCTCAACACAGATATTTTCAATTCTCTGTCTGAAAGTTCATCTATCTCTGTTTCTCCAGGTTTGGTCCTTGGTAACTTATTTAGTTCGTTTGGTGAGGTCATGATTTTCTGGATGGTGTTTATGCTATCAGATGCTCTTTGGTGTCTGGGCATTAAGGAGTTAGGTATTTATTGTTGTCTTCACTGTTTGGGCTTTTTTGTACCCAGTCTTCTTAGGAAGGCTTTCCAGATATTTGAATGGACTTGGGTATTGTGATCTAACTAAGCTGTATCAGCTGTAGGGGACACCCCCAGCCCAGTAACACTGTGGTTCTTGCATATTCATAGAGGCACTCCCTTGAAGGTCTTGGACAAGATCTGGAAGAATTTTCTGGATTACCATGCAGACACTCTTGTTCTCTTCCCTTACTTTCTCCAAAACAGAGTCTCTCTCTCTGTTTTGAGCCACTTAAAGCTGGGAGTGGAACAACACAAGCACCCCTATGGCCACCACCACTATGACTGTGTGAGGTCAGATCTGAAGACAGCACAACACTGGATTTTGCCCAAGGCCTACTGTTACCATTCCCTGGCTATTGCCTATGTTTCCTCAAGGCCTTGGGGCTCTACAACCAGCAGGTGGCAAAGCCAGCCATATCTGAGTCCTTCCCTTAAGAATGGTAAAATCCTCCAGGCTCTGGTGGGGTCCAGGAGTGCCATCCAGGAGTCAGAGACTGAAGTCAAAAACTAAGAAATCTACCTGGTGTTCTATTGTACTGAGGCTGAGCTGTCACCCCTTCCCATTCTTCCTTCCCCTTTCCAAAGGCAGAGGAGCTTCACCCTGTAGCCACCATCACATCAGGCCACGAGGAGTACTATCAAATGCTGCCAATGTTCCCTTAAGGCCCAAAGGTCAGCTTGTGAATGCTGCCTGGCCTAAGACTCACCATTTACGGCAGTGGGCTCCCCTCTGGCCCATGGCAAGTCCAGAAATGCCATCTAAGAGTCAAGTCCTGGAATCGGGACCCCAAGAGTTTGCTGCTTGGTGCTCTACCTTCCTGTGGCTGTTCTGTTCTCTGAAGCCAGAAAATCTCAGAGGCTCATCCAAGATCCTCGACATAGTACCTCGGTATCCCTGGTGGTTATTTAGTGTCCACGGGCTCTTTAATTACCAAGTGATGAATTCTGCCAGGACTAGTTATTTTCCTTCAAGCCAGTGGGTTCCCTTCTGGACCAAGCTGTGTCTAGAAATGTCTTCTTGGAGCTAGAGACTGAAACAGCGGTCTCATGACTTGGACCAGTGCCATATCCAACAGTGGCTCAGTTGGTACCCAAGATGCAAGACAAAGTTCTCTCCACTCTTCTCCCTCCTTTCCTCTAGCAGAAGGAAGGGGTGTATTGTTTTGAGTTGCAAGCTGTATAGCCTGGAGTTAGGAGATAGGTGATGCCAGCATGCCCCTGGCTGCCTTAGCTGGTGTTACAATACGTCACGCGCTCCTCCCGTCCACTGTCTCTGAGTCCAGTTGAGCCCTAGGACCTGCCTAAGAGTTGTAGTCTTCACAGCCTGGACTGCCTTTTGTTCACCTGGTGACACAAAGCACTCTAGCTCTCAGTGATAAGGTTTGGAGGAACTCAAGATCAGACCACTGAGACTGGTGATTCCCCTCTGGCTTACCAGTGTTACTGGTTTAAATGCTCCTTCCATGGGCAAACATCAGCTGAGTTTGGTCTTGTTTTCCTTTCTGCTGTAAAGGGAAAACCCTGAGTTCAATGCCTCACAATTGCTGTGTTCTCCCTACTCAGTCCTCTGAGATGCATTCTGGGGATTGGGGGGTGTAGGCCAGTCAAGACTGCATTTTCTATCTCTTCAGTGCCTCTTTCAGCAATATGAAAGAGGTACTATGAGAGCTTACCTAATTTTTCATTCTTAAATGATGATGTTTTTCTGTGTAGGTAATTGTTAAATTGGTGTCCTTGTGTGGCAGGGAGCAGGGGCAATCAGTGGAGCTTTCTATTCCACCATCTTGCTCTGCCTCCTCTCTGACAGCTTTTAATGAAACTATCTGTGAAATAAATCACAAATATTTTGGGATGTACTTTAAAAATACCTGAGAATGAAGAGGAAGGGATGGGTGGGGTGCATAAACACTAAATTTTGGCATCTTAAGACATGGGTTATATTTCAAAGTTTTTCCAGAAAAACGTGCTGGCTAAGGTCCAAAGAGCTTGAAGCAATGCAACGTCAATCTTTTATTTCTAGAATGAAGGGTTTCCCCCTAGCATCTTGAGAATCCATTCTAGGTCTTACATTCTGCCATTACTGGCTTTTTAGTATCCTCATTGTTGTAATTTATTTCATTCCCTTTTATCCTTTTATGCATATCCGCATACTAGCCTCTGCAATCCTTGCAATAACCCCACAAGGAAAGTGTTACTCCCCCTGTTATTGCAGATGTGGATATAAAACAGTCAGGGTTATGTTACCTGGCAAGATCACACCAGAGGAGCAGATAAAAGAATTTTAACTAGTTCCAAGTGATCCTTACTCACAGACTTTTCCCACTGTACTAGACTACCTTTTAAAAAAGTATTGTTCCACAGATTTCTCTCACTTCTGTGCACACCTATTTGGTATCCTTCACCTTGACACTTTGGGTAACTGTTTTGAAACAATGAAACATGCACATACAAAATTTGGTAGAATGAAAATTATTTCTTTGAGTGGCTTTCTGCAAAGATCTTGGCCTGTCTGAATAATTACTGTTGAAATTAATGTCATCCTGCTAACCCCTAAAAGCACCTGACATTCTATCTTTGTGACTAATTATTTTACAGCAGGTGCTTTAATTGCAGGATGTAGGAGGTACTTTCTATAAATGCTTAACATTGCAAGGGGACATGATCTGCAATCTTCAGATCATTAAACTTGCTACCAGGAATAAGCATGCTTTGGGGACCAATGACGTTTGTCAAAAGAAGCTCATGTGTTCTGAGGAGGGCAGGAGGCCAGGCCCAGGAAAAGCAGCCTGATAACTGTCCTGTGCTGAGTGCTTTTAATTATTTACTAGAAGGAAGATATGGGCAATGCAGGCTTTCTCCAGAGATATGGCTATTCAAAGAACAGGATATATAAAATCACTGAGTGAACTGAAATCAATGTCTAAAATAAATTCCCCAGGACAATTGCAGGTATTTTGCAACTACCACAAAATAAAAGCTGAAGAAGCTGGCTGAAGCTGGCCTGCATGGGAATTGCAGTATGGTTATTTATTACTTATTTACTGCCTGTCTTGCCTACATGAACATAAGCTCTATGAGAAGCAAAGGCTTCCTCTCCATTTTGCTCCCAGCTGTAACCTGCCATCTAGGGTGAAGTCTGGCACAAAATATGTTATTAAATTAGTGAATAAAGGTCATTGGGTGGGAATAACCAAGATCTTGGTTTTAGACCTTGATCCCAAACTCCCTTGGTAGGGATTATGTTAACATTTTATGACCCCTATGCAATGACAACACTGACATTTTCAAAATGGGATCTGTGGACTGCAGGATCCAGACAACAGGGGTAATAATTAAAATGCACACTGTGACATTCTGCACTAGACTGACATGTTCAGGATATTTGGGAATAGGTTCGTAGAATCTCACCTATAGATTCTTAAGCAGACCACCACTTCCAAGCCAATGACTGAACTCAAAGGCTGGATTTGTTTGTTCATTAATCTATTTTCTCAGTCAACATATTTTCAATCACTTATTTAATCCATATTTACTGTTACTTAGTCCATTTGTTCGTTAGTGTCACTATAAAATAATACCTGAGGCTGGGTGATTTATAAAGAAATCAGGTTTATTTGCCTCATAATTCTGAAGGCTGTACTGGAAGAATGGCACCAGCATCTGCTTCTGGTAAGGGCCTCAGGCTGCTTCCATTCACAGCAGAAGGCAAAGGGAGCTGCTGTGTGCAGGATCATATGGCAAAAGAGGAAGCCAGAGAGAGATGGGGGAGGTGCCGGGCTTTTATTTTTTAACAACCAGTTCTACAGGGAGCTAAAAGAAGTGAAAACTCACTCAGTTCCCCACAAAGGAGGGCATTTATCTATTCACTAGGGATCTACCACCATGACCAAAATACTCCCCATTCAGTCCCACCTCCAACACTGGATATCACATTTCAACATGAGATTTTAAGACACAAACACCCAAACTACAGCATTTACTATTTGTCAGGCAGTTCTCTGAATGCCAGTATATTCAGTCTATACCAAAAGAAGGTTCTGCTTACATGGAATTTACAATTTTATGAGACGACATACAATGCACAAATACACACAGAAACTGAATAAGTAAATATCCCAGAGATGGTTACTACTGAGTGTCAACTTGGATTGAAGGATGCAAAGTATTTTTCATGGGTGTGTCTGTGAAGGCGTTGCCAAAGGAGATTAATATTTGAGTCAGTGGACTGGGAGAGGCAGACCCCTCCTCAAGCTGGGTGAGCACAACCTAATCAGCTGCCAGTATGGCTTGGATAAAATCAGGCAGAAGAACACGGAAGGACTAGACTGGCTGAGTGTTCCAGCCTCCATCTTTTCCCCATACTGGAGGCTTCCTGCCCTCAAACATGAGACTTCAGGTTCTTCAACTTTTGGATTCTTGGGCTTACCCCGATGATTTGCCAGGGCTCTCAGGCCTTTGGCCACAGACTGAAGGCTGCACTGTTGGCTTCCCTACTTTTGAGGTTTGGGGACGTGGACTGATCCACCACTGGCTTCCTTGCTCCTCAGCTTGCAGATGGCCTATTGTGGGACTTCACCCTGTGATGCTGTGAGTCAATACTTCATAAAAAATTTCCCTTCATATATACATCTATCCTTTAGTTCTGACCTTCCAGAGAACCCTAATACACCTATATAGTGAGAAATCTCTGTCCGTCTCTTCTTTATTCTCGCCAAGCTCTCATTCTAATTCCACCTCAATGTCGACTACTTTGTTTCTTACATAATTTCATTAAGTTTCCTTATACTTATATAAGGAAATCCAAATATAGATTCCTGTATTTTCTTTTTTCTTTTTTTTTTTTTTGTTGAGATGGAGTCTCGCTCTGTCGCCCAGGCTGGAGTGCAGTGGCCGGATATCAGCTCACTGCAAGCTCCGCCTCCCGGGTTTACGCCATTCTCCTGCCTCAGCCTCCCGGGTAGCTGGGACTACAGGCGCCCGCCACCTCGCCCGGCTAGTTTTTTGCATTTTTTCTTTTAGTAGAGACGGGGTTTCACCATGTTAGCCAGGATGGTCTCGATCTCCTGACCTCGTGATCCGCCCGTCTCGGCCTCCCAAAGTGCTGGGATTACAGGCTTGAGCCACCGCGCCCGGCCTGTATTTTCATCCTATGGAAAAATAACAGAAAGTGTATTTTTTCATTTATATAATTCTATTTCTGGCTTTTTCTTGCCCTTTTTGCTTGCCAGTGTATGCTGCAAATACAGCTGACCCTTGAACAATAGGTGGTTGGGAGTGCCAAGCCCTTGTGCAGATACAAATCTAAATATAACTTTTAACTTGTCAATTATTTAACTACTAATTTCCTACTGTTGACCAAAAGCCTTACTAATAACCAGTTGATCAACATATATTTTGTATCTTATATATACTATATACTGTATTTTTATAATAAAGTAAGCTAGATAAAGAAAATGTTGCTAAGAAAATCAAAGGTACATTCAGAGACAGCAGTAAAGAAAAAGAAAGTCATAAGGAAGAAAAAATATAGTTACTATTTATTAAGTGAAAGTGAATAACCACAAAGGCCTTCATCCTTGTTGCCTTCACGTTGAGTAGTCTAAAGATGAGAAGGAAAAGACGGTGTTAGTCTTGTTGTCTCGGGGTGACATAGGTGAATAAACATTTGTGTATAAGTGGACTTATACAGTTCAAATCTGTGTTGCTCAAGTGTCAACTGTATTTCCAATGTCAGCCCATAAAGAGCTTTCTTGTTCGTTTTCATAGCTTCATGCCATGACATTATTCCATCATTTACCCAGTCCTCTATTAACAGATCGGCAACCGGCTCACAGCTTTTTTCTACTGCCAGTAAGGATACAACGGATAAACTTGTTCATGCATCATTTCACAAAAGTTCTTATGGACAATAAATCCCCAAAGTGAATTCCCAGAGTGACATCATGTTGTTGTGGTTATTATTTATGGTTTTTTGTTTTTGTTTTTGTTTTTGTTTTTTGACAGAGTCTCACTCTGTCACCCAGGCTGGAGTGCAATGGTGCGACCTCAGCCCACTGCAACCTCCAGCTCCTGGGTTTAAGCAATTCTCCTGTCTCAGCCTCCTGAGTAGCTAACAGGTGCCCACCACCATGCCTGGTTACTTTTTGCATTTTTAGTGGAGACAGGGTTTCACCGTGTTGGCCAGTTTGGTCTCGAACTCCTCACCTCAGGTGATCTGCCCACTTCAGCCTCCCAAAGTGCCGGAATTACAGACATGAGCCACCATGCCCAGCCTATATTGATGTTTTTGATGGTTTATTGGTTTCTTTGACTTTTAAAAATGGAATCAAGTTGAGTATGTTAATTACAAAAGGGAAGGAACTAGCAAGAAGTGAAGATTCTCTGAGATGAAGAATTTAAAGGGATAATAATAAATCAGCTTCTTCCAAAGGAAGAAATGGTAGTGAGACCAAAGTGATGACCCGGATAAGAAGTAGTAGTCCCTCTACCTTCACAGCAAAAGATCAGCAGAGTTCTCATCCAATTCTTTCCCCTACTTCTGTGGATGTTGAGATTAGGTCACCTGTTAATAATGCGGGGGTTATTGCTAGGATGAGAAAGAAGCTTGAGCAAAGTGAAAATGTTAAACTAGATACTGCAGATGAATTGAATTAGAAGACGAGGGAAATGCAAAAATATTCTTGGCAATGCTGTGGGACCAATTGGAATTGGAGAGTGTGTTGATGTCTGCACAGAGAACATCATCACACATTCAAGCCCTGAAAATGTAAAACAATGGTCCAAAGGTTTACAGTAAGCTTTAGAAAACAGAACACTAGCTCAATCCTCTTTGTCATTCTCATTAACTGGAGGAAGCTTAAAACTATGAAAAGAACAGACACTTCCTGCTCCATCCTGGCCCTGTCACTTCCAATACAAGTGATATTAGAGAAATCCATTAATTTCTACAGTTCCAGGATTTTATCAGTTGATCAAGTGTTCTATGCACAAAATTCTATATTTGTAAAAGACTAAATGAGATATGGGCCAAAGGTATACTTCCTTTGAGAAACACTATACATATATATATATATATAACACAATATATATATATAACACTATATATATATATAAAACACTAGATATATATATAGTGTTATATATATATATAACATATATACATATATATGTATATATACGTGTATGTATATTTAAGTGCTTTTGGAAATGTAATATACTCTACATGTATTACCTTCATCAGCTCAGAATGGTTAATTCTTGTCTGAAGTTATAAAATACATATGAGGAACTTATAGTTAGTTCTCCTGAAAGTAAAACTTGTTTCTGATTATACCGTGAGTCATGATTATCACAGAGTTTGAAAATAAATATGTGTTTATATTTTATGTATGCCTGGGTAAATAGATGTGATTTATTTTATTTTTAAACAGAATTTTAACTTACAGAAAGAAGAGTACTTGTCTAAGTTATTACTATAGAACTTTTTTTACTTTAAAAGTACTTGACATCCACTAATCTGTTTTACTATTTTTATTATACTCTGTGAAATAGAACATTCATAGATCTGTAATAGATGTAAATGGGTTTTGCATGAAGCAGTATACTTCATTCTAACAACTAATAATGAAGATAACAGTCTTTCTTTAAAAGTCTCATTATGACAAGTAATACTATATATGCTTATTTGCATACATACATCCAGCACCTGGCCTCAAAATTAGCTGATGTTCAATATACCTCACCTCCAATGTAAATTGATTCAATCAAATCACGCCAGGCATGGTAGCTCATGCCTATAATCCCAGCACTTCGAAAGGCCAAGGCAGGAGGATCACTTGAGCGCAGTGGGTCAAGACCAGCCTGGCGGTATAGTGCAATTCCATCTCTACAAAAATATTTTTAAAATTAGGCAGGTGTGGTGGTGTGCATCTGTAGTCTCAGCTACTCAGGAGACTGAGGTGGGAGGATGGCCTGAGCCTGGGTGATCAGGGCTGCAGTGAGCTGTGATCATACCACTGCATTCCAGTCTGGGTAACAGAATGAAACCCTGTCTTAAAAATTAAAAAAAAAAAAGAAAGAATTAGTGAAAGAGTGACCAGAAACACTGAATTATATCTGGAGTGGGGTAGGAGAGGTAAGTCCACTGAGAAGCATTTATTGCAGAGATGACTTTTTATCTCTGGCCAACTATACTGATTAGAATGATATGATTGGCCGGGCGCGGTGGCTCAAACCTGTAATCCCAGCACTTTGGGAGGCTGAGACGGGCGGATCACGAGGTCAGGAGATCGAGACCATCCTGGCTAACACGGTGAAACCCCGTCTCTACTAAAAAATACAAAAATCTAGCCGGGCGAGGTGGCGGGCGCCTGTAGTCCCAGCTACTCGGGAGGCTGAGGCAGGAGAATGGCGTAAACCCGGGAGGTGGAGCTTGCAGTGAGCTGAGATCCGGCCACTGCACTCCAGCCTGGGCGACAGAGTGAGACTCCGTCTCAAAAAAAAAAAAAAAAAAAAGAATGATATGATTGATGAGTAGTTTCAGTCTGTTTTCTAGTTTCCATTAGAATGGGATTAGATAAAATAAATGGAAGTAATATGAAAGAGAAATGTCCTACCAAAGGGTCGCATGAAAGGAGTAGAAAGAAGAGGAAGTAAAGAGAGGGAAGTCTGCTCCAACAGGTTTTCCATGTAAGAACAGCAAAATGTGTGTGTGTATGTGAGTGTGTGTGCATATGTGTATTTCAAGGCAATTTAATTACTTCTCAAAACCTTACATTAGGCGGTGTGAGAATTTATTGTAGAGGGAATGGTGAATGCAATTTTTTTCCCGGAAGGTCTAGGTTGGGATTCTGGCAATTAAAGTGAGTTACCTCAAAGGCATGGTCAGCACCTGAGGTGGAATGTAGTTGATACAAGTCATATACAAGTTACTGGTGCACACTGAGAAGGGAATTTCAGAAGGTTTGAGTTTTTAAGGAACACAAAAGAGGCAATCACACACATTCCAAGGAAGATTGAGTGCCACTTTGATGTCTGTGAAGAGCATGCATCATCTCACTGTGCTAAATGCAACCAGCAAAGCTCTGAATAGGCAAAAAGTTATCTATTGTCCATAAGGCAGAAGGCTGAAGGCTTCCCATAGCCACTCCAGTAAAAAATGTTTAAGGTATCAAATACCTCTACTTTTTTTTTCAAAAAAAAAATAAACAAAGATAATAGACCCCTCAAATGAATTATAATGGAATTCATTACAAAACCTAAAAAAAAAGCAACTCCATGGTTTAAAAGCCTGACAAAAAAAATTCCTGAACATTTTCCAAGACAGAGGTCATTTCAGCATTGATATATCTATTGTGGGGAATGTACGTATTTCATGAGTGTAAAAGTATAACTGAGCACCAGCCACATACAGGATTTATAAGAACCGGGCATACAAAAATGAAGAAGATATAACCCAGGCCCTAGAAGAAATAAACATATTATGAGAGACTTACACATATATAAAAAATGAATAGTAAAACATCCTAGGGTAGTGTAATGGAAATCTGTGCAAGGTCAAGACTCCAAGATGAAGGTAAAGTCATTGGCCAGCAAAAGAATTCTTGAAAAATCCAGCTTTAGAAAGATATATAGATATTTGCTGGAGATAACTGCTGAGCATAGAAATAAAAATAATAGAAGTCATATTTGCAAAAATAAATACTTATGTAATGTTTTACTGTAGTATATAACATACCTGTAATGTAATACAAATTATATATGTAAATATATATACACACACACACACATACACACACATATTTTTTCCCAGCATTTGCTGTGATACATCTACTGAGCCAAAGGCTTTGTGTTTTCCAGAGTCTTTCAGTAGCAGGAAAGAAACCAGTATGTTAGAGAGCTCAGTGTTTCAGGAACTGTCAGTAGTTCACACTGATGGCTATAACGGATATGTGCACATTTTGCACGGTGCAGGTATAGTGATAGACAAATCTGCAGAAGGAGGCAGCAGACAGTCTCTGAAGTATATGCTATTACTTGCTAAGGCATTTGGTACTTTCAAGTAAGAGTCCTATCACTGTCCAGAAATATCAACTGCCTAAGCATCTCATGGCCAGCTACCAGAAGGGTCTAGGACTTGCTATCTTTGCCCAAGGTCACATGTCAGGCACATCCATTTTTGCGTGTTGTGGCAGAGGAGGAGTAGAGTTAGGATATGTTGTGCATCATGGAGTGTATATTTTTATAAACCCTTCTGCGTATATTTGTATAAACACTTCTACCCCCAAAGTGTGTTAAATTACAAATATACTGGTGGATGATAACATAATTTCAATGTGGAAGTTATAAAACCCAACCTCTCTCTGCCATTTACAGCATCTTCAACATTTAATGACTCCCACTGTCTTGTTAGTGCATTTCCAGCCTTTCAGTCTGAAATTTAAGAGTTTCCATAGCCTGTCCTTGTCTCAATCTTTCAAGTGAATTTTCTCTTACTAAATTGCTTATGATGATCCAAGATGTTTTTCCTCTTCAGAATCTTTGCTCGGTTGAATTACCAGAATTCTACCCGTGGCTTTGGGAATTTCTAGCTGTGCAGTTTTGGGTAAATGTTAAAGCCACTTTGCGATTCACCTTCCTCTGCTGCGATACAGGGAGAATAACCCCTGCTCCACCCACCTCACAAAAGTGCCTTTCTGTCATTACCAATAATTGGACAGTAATATTTACTGTCCAATTATTATGAGTCAGGCACTGATCTAGGCACTGAAGATACAGTAATGAACAAAAGAGATGAAGGGCTCCACCTTGGTGGGACCTATAATTTAGTGGGTTGGGACAGAAAATAAATATTAAAAATGAATTAATTTTTATGCTACTATAAGGGAATAAATGCTGTGAAGTAAATTATGGTAAGTTATGGAAACAGTAAGAAATGACAAGAAATTATCATAAGTATCAAATTGATGCCATAATAAAAATACATTACAAGTGATACATAAATAACAAAAACTGCTACACTGGTATTCAGAGAGTGATCAAATGTGTGAGACACTACACTATATGCCTTAGGCATATTATTTTATTTAATTCTCCTAAGAAACTTTAGCAGGCATTATTGCTCTTATCTCTGTTTTATGAATAAGAAAATAAAGATATAGAAAAGCATAGCATTATAATAGTTGTCAAACATATACACACATACTATTTATGCTAGTTGAAGAGAAATAATCACACCCTCCAAAACTCACACACACAACCCCAACATGCACACATAAACAAATGTTAACTACTCAAACAGGCGGATATGTTCCTCTGAGGGCCAATGACCAGTTTCAAGGACGCTTGATATCATTTCATCTCAGGACTCATTGTCCTGATGTTTTTTAGGCTAGAGAATTTTAAGTAGAGTAAAATGTGGTTTAAAATAACATTAGAGAATAGGTGAGAGCAAACCAGAACTGTAGGAATCCTCTTTTCTGACAATGACCTTGCCCGTGACAAGCAGGGGAGCTGAGATCTGCCCTCATCCTTCTGGTTCATTCTAGCTCAAGCCATCTGTGGCTTACCCATTTTTCACCTGAGTAAGTCAACTCTAAGGAAAGAACAGGAGTGAAAACAATTGAGAATAGTGGAGAAGAAAAGGGTGTGTGAAGAAGTAAGTTGTATCGAATTATAACACTGGTCAAAACTAGCAGTATTCATAATCCTGAAGGTAAGCTGTATTGAGGCTGCTGAAGACCTAGAGTAGCTGTTATCCAATTCGTGTTATGACTGGAGACCTTCTCTTAGAATTTGAAAGGACACTTACAGAAGGACTTTTCCTGGAGAAGCCTGGCTAGTCACCAGAGATATCTGCCAATGATGCTGGCAATTTGGAAATGTCATCCATGTCCAGGGAATAGTTCTATAAACTAAGAAAGTTAGTAATACATCTGAAAACGAACACGCTTCTGAGGAATAAGCCATGCTAATTCCTTACACAAGAAGGTTGCATATAAACCAGAATACCAAATCGCTAAATTCGTGTTTATGTTGAGAAATGTATCAAGTGGATTACATAACAAAGTTTGTTGGTCAGTGCATTTGTTCTGCACGGCAAATCTATTGCAGAAATAAAATCATAATCAGAAAGTTATTTTAAAACAAGCATGGAGCCAAAGCAGAGCCAGTCCAGTCAAAACTGTGGATGCTACTGAGACATGATGGTTTACTGTGCACATTTCTACCACATGGTCAGATTTGCAGACATGGAGAGACAATTTATTTTTTTAAAATATAATCTCTCTCTCTAGACAGCACTAAAGACAAATGGCAGCATTTGTCTCAGTGGCTTCTCCTGTGAGATTTCTGTTTTTACAGCCAATATTACCACTCAGTCTTGGGGTGCTGTGTGTGGTATATGAATGTTAATACAACTTCATTATTTATAAATTATATAGGCTTTTAGAAACGTACATTTTACAAGTACAGACTTTGGTAGATATGCTAAGTGCATAGACAAATAACAGTAAATGTTGTACTTCCTATATGCTAGGTATAGTTTAATTTCTTCACATTCATTCATTCATTTGTAAAAGTCTTATTAATTATTTTAGCAAGCTTAGAAGTAGTCACCAGCTTGGTCCCTTTTGCATATGATGAAACTAATGCTAGGACAGTTAGTAAATTACTCGAGTCTCCCTCTTCTTTAGAGATGGTGACTGCCTTTGAACCCATACTGTCTAGCACTGAGCCTCTAAAATAGACTAATTCTCTTTTCTCTATGGTTGAGGCCATGCTGTGTTTTATTGTGTTGACATAATAATTCAAAGAAGAACAAGGAAGCAGGGGAACTTATGTTAAGTTAAAAATAGGAGAAGATACTAGAAATATTTGTTTCATTAATACGTATTAATTCTGATTAGCATCACTCACCTTCCCTAGCAAGTAAGAAAACCATCTCTCTCCTAGTCTAATCACTCTTATGTAACCTTCACTCCTAGGAAATGATCATTTCAGCCTCCTACAAAGTCAAGACAGATTACATTCAATATTACTTCCTCCTCCTGTCAGCTCCTAACTTCCTTAAAGACTACAGTCAGGTGGGTGGTAGGTAACCTGTCTGTGAAATCTTCTCATGATTGGCGGGTCAGGATGACAACACAGGTGAAATTTATCAGATTCCCAGAATAGCTGCCTTCGGGAGAAACTGTTCTTCCCTCTTTTCTGGATACTCATGGCTTCCTTCCATTTTATAATCAGAGCACAGCACTTCTGCTGCATTAACGACACACATAGCTAATTGTTTCCCCCTATCATAGTTTCCTTGAGAAATGAATTAACACAACCTTGTGGGCCTCTTTAGTCTGAGAACTCTGTTTTATTAAGGAACACAATGGGATACACAGAATAAAGACTTTGTATCTTTTCAAAAATCTAACTATAAAATACACCGGTATAAATTGCAAAATGTTACACTTGGAACAAAAATTTAGGCAAATTTTCCTTTCTTGACAAATTAAGAAAATGAGGTTCCAGGGCAGAGTGATTGTCCAAAATTGCTCAGTGAAAAGAGAGCGAATCAGAACTATAAATCAGGGGTATTGTTTATCTAAAACTACTGAATGGACACTTACTCATATTTTGCAAAATGTTTGTTTAGTTTTGTTTTTTTCTAGTTTTTATTCAGAAGCTTTCTTGAGGGTATATCAAAATCCCTGACATCTGTTCATGGACTGTGTGTAAAAAATATAGTACATCTTACTTTAAGGAATTGAATAAAACATTATGACTTACCAATTTATTGAATTCTGAAATTTATACTTTGAGAGACGTGAGACGTATTGGTCACAATCTCCAATTTCCCCAGAAAACTCAAGTTCTTTCCTTTCACAATGGCCTTTATGAGAAAAAGAGTTCTGAATTGGATTGGAAACAAAATGAAACCCCCAAGAACACAGTGGAGCTTCTATACTAGAGTGGAGCTTAGAGTCGGAAGGGGTGAAGAAGATCCAAGAAGCCTTCTGACATCTGTGGTTCACTTATATTCACTTCCAGTAAGGTGATAAGGTGAGTGGTAGCAGGAGTTCTGGAGATAAATTCCAATTAGTATGCGTTCCTTTCCTTGTAAAGACAAATGTGTGCAAAGCAAGATAGAGAGAAAAAAGAAATCAGGTAGGGGTTTCTTGGACCATTTGTGCCATGTGTCCATTTTGTGTAAATTTCATCCCTGCCTCCAAGCCTCTTAGAAAGTCATCTACAGCTGATAAGTTCTGTCTCCAAAGTTCTCCCTTTACACGTCTCCTTTCAATCAGACTTGGCTTCTACCTTCTCCACTCTTCCTGCACCTCCATTTGTTGAGGTCTGTAATAAATCTCATGCTCTTTATCAAACAGCCCTCATTGCTACCCGTTTAACTTGGGCTCTCAGCAGTTTTAAGCATGTGGCAGGCATTTCTTCACAAACTCTGAATTTCTCTAGCTTTAAAACCACATGGTTTTCTTTCTATTCTTACTAACTCTTCCTTGGTCTTTTTTACTGGCTCATTCTTCATTTCTAATGAGATGAGGACTTTCTTGGAACTATTATTAAACTCATTTCTTACGCTATAATCTTTTCTGGAAAATAATCTTACCCCAAGTGTTATAGTTTGTATATTTTTGTTGTGATATTTCCAAATGTACACCCTCTATTAAGTCTTTCTATCTTAGCTTTATAAATCCAAGCTCTTATGTGGATTATGCATTTGGATAACTGAGAGGCATTTCAAAGCCAATATGTGAATAACTGAATTTAGTATATTCTCCCCAAATCGTATTCATTCTCTAGTATTTTCGATCTCAGAACACTGGGTCATCTTTTCATGGGCTCTGTCATAGAAGCAAGCTAGGTGCCATTCTGCATAGCTCCTGCTCTGACTTCCTTAAATTCCCATAGTTTTCTAAACATTTGTCAATACTTCATTTTTCACAATTACAATCTAAGTCCATTTCTGAACACACTGCTGTGTTCCAAGCTCGTTTGCTCTTGAAATGTCTTCTCTTTCTCATGTCTAAGAAACCATTCTTCATTAAATTTGTGACTCCTTTCAAAGATTACCTCATTGAGAAATCATTTTTTGACATACTAGCTGAAATTAGATGACTCCCCTTCTATAGTTTTATAGAACTATGCATACCAGATGCAAAGACATACAAACATGTCACAGTGTAAAGGTGCATGGGTTTTTTTGTTATTGTCTAAATGTCTTGTCTTTATACTATAAACAACAATCATGTTTGTATCTCCAATGCCAACTATAGTGACTGGCAAACAGCAGATGCTTAATACTTGCTTAGTTAAAGAATAAAGGAATGAATTTCTGAGTGAAAGAAAGGTGATTTAGTGGAGATATGGGGTAGATATTATCAAGAAACTGAGAAACTTTGCTTACTGGCAAGCAGTATCTATAGAAGGATGCTTGTGGTCAGGCACGGTGTTTCACGCCTGTAATCCCAGCACTTTGAGAGGCCAAGGCGGGTGGATCACAAGGTCAGGAGATCGAGACCATCCTGGCCAACATGGTGAAATCCTGTGTCTACTGAAAATTACAAAAATTAGCTGGGCGTGGTGATGCATGCTTGTAATCCCAGCTACTTGGAAGGCTGAGTCAAGAGACTCACTTGAACCCAAGAGGCGGAGGTTGCAGCGAGCCGAGATCACACCACTGCACTGCAGCAGCCTGGCGACAGAGCAAAATTCTGTCAAAAAAAAAAAAAAAAAAAAAAGGATGCTTGTTTGCTCATTTGTTTTTGATTTGATTTAACTTGTTTTGCTTTGTAATTTTAATACGATATTTTAAGGCAAATAGAATGAGTTATGGGAAAAAAGTAATACCAAGAAAGAGGAGAGGATAATTGCTGAATGAGGCACCCAAAGAAATTTTAAAAAGGATTTGAATACGGTGAAATGAATGAGAATATTCATGAAAAATATAATGCAAAAAAACCTCAGATCCAGCTCAAACTTTACCTCTTCCATTTAGATGGAGTCTTTGTTATAGCCTTTATTATTTTTGTCTCAACTTATCAAATTTATTTACTTGCATGCCCATCCTAACTATTAAAGTAAGAGATGTTTTAGAGGGAAAAGGTGTTTTATTCGCCTTCGTGCTTTTAGAACAATGTCTGGCATCTTAAAGTATGACCAATATTAACATTGAATAAGTGATAAATAATGAAGGTGTCAGAGGCATTTGAACCAGAGTGACTCCATTTTGAGTGAGGGCTAGGAAAATGAGGCTGAGACTTTCTGGGCTGCATTCCTAGAAAATTAGGCATTCCTAGCCTCTAGATATTTATGGTTAAGGGAACAAATTAATAATTTTACTAAAACAGACCCAGACTTGGGAGTGTCCCAATATCCTGATATCTGGAGAACAAAGGCGTTCCTAATTTTGCTTTAAAGATAGTAATATCAGTTCTTGCAAAATACAGTAATCAAGAAAAATAATCCTGTATCACAAACCTTTGTAGCAGAGCACATCTCCCCAAGATCTATTTTTATCATATATATACACATATATACATACACATATACACATAAACATATATGTATACTTATATATAGACAAATATATATATATATACAATATATACACATATGTATGTATATATATAAACATATATATATACACAAGCATTGTGCTTAGGGCAGACACATTCCTCCTGTTACCTTCAGGAACATGCTATTCTGTCTATGGAGTAGTCGTCCTTTCACCACTTTACTTTCCTTTCTTAATCAACTTTTTTTTTTTTTTTTTTTTTTTTGAGATGGAGTCTCGCTCTCTTGGCCAGGCTGGAGTGCAGTAGCCCGATCTCGGCTCACTGCAAGCTCCGCCTCCCGGGTTTACGCCATTCTCCTCCCTCAGCCTCCCGAGTAGCTGGGACTATAGGTGCCCGCCACCTCGCCCGGCTAGTTTTTTTGCATTTTTTAGTAGAGACGGGGTTTCACCGTGTTAGCCAGGATGGTCTCGATCTCCTGACCTCGTGATCCGCCCGTCTCGGCCTCCCAAAGTGCTGGGATTACAGGCTTGAGCCACCGCGCCCAGCCAATCAACTTGCTTTTACTTTGTACTCCGGACTCGCCCTGAATTCTTTCTTGCGAGAGATCCAAGAACCCTCTCTTGGGGTCTGGATCAGGACCCCTTTCTGGGAACAAAGGGGCTGGTGTTCATTATATCAAGGCTGGAATGAAAGAAGATTCAAAGTTGCATTGTATAATTTAATGAATACGTAAATTTCTGTTTCTGGAAATGTTAATCTTGAACTAAAATTTAACGAACACTAACTTGTCCCAAGTACTTATATGACTACCTACCTAGAAGTGTGCATGTACATTAAACACTGTATTTCATGGCTGTATTAGTCCAGTCTTATACTGCTATAAGGATACTACCTGAGACTGGGTAATTTATGAAGAAGGTTTAATTAACTCACAGTTCCACCTGGCTGGAGAGGCCACAGGAAACTTACAATGATGGTGGAAGGTGAAGGGGAAGCAAGGCATGTCTTACATGGCAGTAGGGGAAAGAGAGTGAGTACGGGGGAAACTGCCACTTTTAAACCATCAGATCTCATGAGAACACCCTCACTATCATTAGAACATTATGGGGGAAACCACCCATCACCTCCAACCAGGTCCCTCCCTCGACACGTGGGGATTATAATTCCAGATGAGATTTGGGTGGGAACATAGAGCCAAACCATATCAGTAGTAGCTTAGATAGATCAAACAACTTAAGCTGGCTTTCATTCTGGGTGTTTCTTGAGCCTATGCTCTTTCACTCTGTATGGATTCATTCCTCCAGATAGGTTATGCTTATGCTGTGGTAACCAACATCACACAGACAAGTTTGTTTTCCACCCATAATAAGTCCAGTGTGGATTGAGCAACTCTCCATGGCAGCTATGTCTAGTGTGATGACTCACATAGGCACACTACTTCCATCCTCTGATCCCACCCTGGCACACAGCCTCTGGTCAGCCAATCCCCAAAGTGAGGAAAGGAGAAAGTAGAATGGTGAGGGGATTTTCCCTGCCTCATCCCAAATTGGTACAGATCACTTCCACTCACACTGAATTATCCAAAAATGTCCTGTAACTCTACCTAACCACAAAGAGTTGGTTCAGTATATTTTGTGTGACTAGATGGAAATGATAACAAATGAAATGGTGCAAATCTACATCACATCCAATATAATACTAAAATAAGAGACTTGGCTTTCCGCAAATAGAGATACTGTTGGTAGTCCAGGCAGTTAATTAAACAAATATTTACTCAGCCCTACTTTGTGTCAGGTTGTTTCATTTGCTGAATATACAGCAGTGAACAAAACATAGAAGTTCCCCCCAAGTCATGGAATTTGCATTCTAAGAAGGAGAAGCAAACAAACACAAACCCCAAAATGTAATCATTTTAAAAATTAAAGAAGTACAGGTAGGCGTTTGTACAGAATTATCACAGCGTTATGTGACAGAAAGTTTCTCAGTAGCTAATTTAGTGTAGGTAGTCAGCAAACATCTTTGTGAGGAGGTGATATGTAAACAGAAATCTGAATGACGTGAAGGAGCAGCTACATTAAGTTAGGAAGAGAGACATTCTAGACAGCAGAGTTAGCTCAAAGACTTTGCTACAGAAATAAACTCTGGGTGGCAGCAAAACAGAAAGTAGGTCATTGTGGATAGAGCAGAGTGAGAGAGAGAAGAATCATAGTATTAAATGTTGTTGTAGGAATAGGGTGAGATCAGAACTTGCATATTTTGAAGGAAAACAGAGTTTTGAGTTCAATGAGAAACCATTGGAGAATAGTAAGCAGTAGAGTGACATGATATGATTTATGTTGATTACTGGCACAGTTCAGTCTTCCAAACCTTATACATTCCTGAACCCTGAAAAGAGAAGTTGAAATGATAGACATCTGTGTGAGAGCCAAAGGCAATATCAGAGTTGAAAGGTGCTAAGCCCCACTTGCTTTCAATGGGACTGTCAGAGAGAAATGCGCTGTTACTGAAAAATGCCAGAGTTGGCAAAATCTAGACTTGCATGAAAAGCTTAAAAAAAAAAAAAAAAAGAAAGAAAGAAAAAACTGCAGGTGTGTAAAACACTACTCTAGAATTAGGAAACTCAAGTGACTTAAGCTGGCAATTAAACTGGTGGCACACAGCCAGCCACCGTCTGGTATGTAGAGTCTCAGAATGTTTTTACGTGGATGCTAGATTGAGCCAAGGTAAGCCAAGGTCAAGTGGATGCTTGATGCTGTGCTGGCCCAGTCTTGGAACAAGATGGGGAGCGGAAGGAGAAGTGGGAGGCATTGTGGTGAGACATGTTCATGATGTGCAGAAATGGCCACAGTAGCCAGCAGAGGCGGATGGAAAATTCTTCAGTTGAGCTATCAGAACTGCTTCAGGAAAACAGCTATCACTGCAGATTATTTCATATGTAGATGTATGCAATGATGTAACAAGGACAGTGGTTTTAGGACATATATTTCAAATCTTGTTTCCTGGACCCTTCAGGTTCAAAGAAAATGCCTTCAGGAGCCACCACAGTCCTGGAGAGTAAGGAAAAGAAGTGACGTTCCAATACACAGGGTCTCTGCTCTCATTCATCCAAGGCTGTTCTTTATATGTTATGTATCAATAACATTGGGGATATAGGTGAAAATTTATTTGGAAGAAATATTCCTACTGAAAAAAGCACATTTTGAATGTAATGAGAGCACAGTATTGAGAGGCGTAAGGTTGAAACCATATAAATCACATACATCTGGTAGTATTTTCTGCTACTTTATTTAATCCTCACATTTTATAGATGGCTACTCTAAACTTCAATTGACATTTGGGAAAATTGACAATAAAGAAATTTAAATTCCTTGTTCAAGGTCACATAACCACTGAATCGTAAAGATGAGACTCAAACTTGGATTTCTGATCCCAAGGGCCACACTTCCTTTTACTGTTATCCCATTAAGTCATGCATGATGGACCCATATCCACCATTCACTGACTGTGATCTCCAGTAGGTACCATCTTCCCAGAATCTCATTTTTATCATTTATTAAAGAATAACAGAGCACTTAATGAAACCAACCTCATTATTTTGAGGTTCAAGTGATATGTTTATGAGAAGAAACTAGCATGAGCTAAGTGCTAGACACTTTTACAGACGTTGGCTTATGTAATTATCTCAGAAATACAATGAGGGGACTGACAACGTCCTCCTTTACAGATAAGGATATCAAGTCTAAGCCTAAACAGCCAGGAGTAGAGGGGGCTACTGACATTTCAACGTGAGTTTCGGTCCATTCATGTGAACAGAGCTTCACCTAACTTTTATGGTGACTGAGTGAGAAATGGAAAAGGAAACCGATTTACCAGACGTGCAAAGAGTTGAACATCGAAAAGTAATAAACACATACATAATAAATTAATATATAACTCCTATATTGATAAATGTACCTTCAAAACAAAAACGTGTGTACAGCTTTTAGGTGACTGAAAGTCAAAGTCAGTCCAAAAATATCAAAAAAGACTAAATTTATTATTATTGTGCATGTCTGGGTGTTGTACTTATGAAAGAATGATGATTGGATGATTACAGACATACATATTTAATACATTACTATGTATTTATTTCATGATTTACCTTCATTTCATCAGCATTGCCATATTCTATAGTCAATATTTATATATATTTTATATTTATCATAACTGTCCAGTTGACCAAAAATAAAATGTAAATGTAGTCAGAGATTAGTAAATATTAATATTTTATCCAAAATTTAAATTTCAACATATATAAAATATAAACACTAGAATTATATCTATTCTCAAACACGATATTTTTCTTTATAAATATTCAAAACTGACAATCATACAAGCTAAAATGCAAGTTTAATATTAATTTTATATCCAAATTATTTTAGATCTTAAAATGCATTTTTATTATTCTTATAAAATATAACGTCCTAATTTTCACATTCAATGTGTATCTACTTGCCAAATTAAGGAATCAATATCACACTTCATGCATGCTATGTCTAGACCAACAAGTGTATAAATGTAAGAGTCATAGGAATTATTGTAAATTACAGAATGTTCCTTAGTTGCTATGTATGACTACCACATGCAAGTAGCATGCTAATTAGTCAGTATGTCCAAAGCAGGAATTGGAACTTTATGCAAAGAGTAGATGGACACTAGCTCAACTGAAAAAAAGATACTTAAGTTATGTAAGAATATACTGTGTTCATGTTGAAGATTGATCTGAGTGATTATTAATTTTATGTGTAAATCCCTGGACGCTTGATTGTTTCAGGAAATGCCTAGATATCTGCTTAGATATTATTTCTGGTTATGTTTATACAGGGGTTTTCAGAAGAAATTGGCATTTGAAGCACTGAACGGAGTAAAGCAGATGGCCCTGCTTAATTTGAGTTGGCCTCATCCAATTCATCTAGGGCCTGTACAGAGCAAAAAGGTAGAGGAGGGCTGAATTTTCACTGGGTTTGACTGCTTGAGCCTTGACACCTATCTTCTCCTGCCCTTGAACTGGAACTTACCACCAGCATGCCTGGTTCTTAGGGCTTGGACTGGCATTTACACCACAACCTTCCCTGAGTCTCCAGCTTACAGACAGCAAGAATATCATACAACTTCTTAGGCTCCACAGTCATGTGAGATAAGCCCTTATACTATCTCTGTAAAAAAATATCTCTCTCTCTCTCCGTAAAAAAAAATATATATATATGTTTATATATATATATATATGTTTATATATATATATTTTTTTAACAGAGAGAGATAGTATAAGGGCTTATCTCACATGACTGTGGAGCCTAAGAAGTTGTGCATATATATATATATATATATATCTCTCCAGATATATATATATATATATATATATATCTCCTATTTGTTCTGTTTCTCTGCAGAACCCTAATATCACTAGTTAATTAATTTGTTCTCTTTTACCCTTACACTTTTGAAGCTGTATAGCAGAAGAGGCATAACGCATGCAACTTTGACTTTTTGATGCAGTGTGTTATTCTTTGTTTGTTTATTTTTTACATATGTTGGGCCATTTGCTTGTTTTTGAGTATGCAAATGTAGAGATTCTCTCCTTGGGCTTTGCAGTGTTAATCCAAAGAGTGAATGTTTGACAATTAGAGTTACTGCTCCCACCAGGCTGGCCCTGAAAGCTGGAGTGCAGGTGATTGAGGTGCTTACATATTATTGTTTGTGTGTATGTGATTACCTATTTTTGTGATATGACTGTATCTAAATCATGAATGTCCACCTAAATACAAGTCAACAAATTTTTTTCTGTAAAGGGCAAAATAGTATATGTATATGTATATACGTGCATATATACACACACACACACACACACATATATATATAGCCAAATGGTATCTGTTGATATTACTCTATTTTGCTGTTGTAGTGCAATATTAGCCATAGAGGGCATGTAGACAAATGAAGTAAGCATGGCCTTATTTGAATCATAGAAGGCCAAACTTGGTCCATGGGCTATAATTCATTGACCTCTACACTGAAGCATGGGATGCTAAAAGGAATTCTCCTTTCTAAGTTTAAGCAGGTTACTGCATGCAGATGTGCCTTGTAAACAACACAGAAATTAATAAACTGTTTAATTAAGTAACTGGTTGGAATGATCTTTATTTTATCATTTTGCTGTTTGAGAACTGTGCTCAGTGTCAAACTCAATTCACATAATCACCTTTTATCAGATAGCCAACTTGGTCAAGATGTGAACATATTGGGCTTATCATTAACAGTAAATTTGTACAAATGTTAGGTGACCAGATGTTCTCAAACTCTGCTATGGTGGTCTTCATTTATTTCTTTTTGCTTGGTTTATCTATGTTTGGGGTCAGAAGAACTACTGACTTTGGGCTGGCCCAGTTATCTTAGAACATTGATAATGACAATATCAAAACTATGACCAATAATAACAGTTCAACAACAAATGACCAAAAAGTACTAGCAGTTAGCCAGACATTATTCTAACAGTTTTCCTTATGATAACTCATGTACAGAGGCAAACTGCAGTTCTTAATTTTTAGTGAATATTTACAATCCATATATTCTTAAGAGCCAGCTCTGTGGAATAAGGGGCCTCATGGAGACTAAAGACAAGGTTCCAATTTATCCATTTGATACTTCTCAGCTAGACAGATTCCTTGCCTGTATCAAAGGGAAAAACTTTAATGCTGTAGTGAGTACAAAATGAGGAAAGGTTTGTAAAACACAGTTTTAGAGAAGTGTGAGTGGGGGCCAATTGTGATGGCTCACACCTGTAATCCCAGCACTTTGGGAGGCTGAGGAGGGGGGATCACTTGGGGTTAGGACTTTGAGACCAGTTCGTCCAGCATGGCGAAACCCCATCTCTACTAAAAATACAAAAATTAGCCAGGAGTAGTGGCTCATTCCTGTAATCCCAGATACTCGTGAGGCTGAGGCAGGAGAATAACTTGAACCTGGTGGCAAGGGGGAGGTTGCAGATTGCGCCACTGCACCCTGGGAGAGAGAGAAGAAAGAAAAAGAAAAGAAAGAAAAAAAAAAGGGAAAGGAAGGGAAGGGAGAAGGACAGACTGACCTCATGACCATAATCCCAGTTCCAATAATTTAGGAGGCTGAGGCAGGCGGATCACTTGAACACAGGAGTTCAAGACCAGCCTGGGCAACACAGAGCGGTCTTCTCTCTACAGAGACATTTTTAAATTAGCCTGGTGCAGTGGCATGTAGCTTTGGCCTCAGTTACTGTGGAGGCTGCAGTGGGAGAATCACTTGAGCCCAGGAGGTTGAGGCCACAGTGAACCATAATTGCATCACTGTACTCCAGGCTAGGTAACAGAGTGAGACCTTGTCTCAAAAAAGAGAAGAAAACTGTGATTACTATAAAAATATGTTAAATAAGCTATATTTTCACTCTTTATTAGTATTACAGAAGAACAGGAACTGTATCTTTAGTTTTCTAGATGTGTCTTTCTTCTTTTCTGCCTTATCTTGCACTGAAAATTTAAAAAAGGAACCCATTCACAGTCCTCATGATCACAGAACCCAATCTATCTTACTTAAGCCTTCAGCTGTAGACTTTAAGCTTTTATTTTTAAGCACGATTTGTTTCCTCTATTGTTTTAAAAATGTGGCCTTTCAAGAGGTTTGGAATAAGCTTGCAACACATACTAACACTGGAAGTTAATATATGGTCAATCAGTTCCAGGTTTGGAAACAATCCTTGCTGATTTGAAGGTAATATATGGTGCTTGTCATTGGAAATGTGCGTGCAGGTGCACTGTCTGCCGACAATGTGAAATTGGCATTAGCATTAATCACAGATTTGAATTTGGCAAATGTTGAATTTCACACCAAATATAATCCAGTATTACTGCAAAAGGCAATTACAAAACTTCTTTTTCTGAGCAACAAATTAGAATGTAATTAGAATCACATGCATTAGAGGGGGTATGTGTGTGTGTGCATGTGTGTAGGGGTGTGTGTATGTAAGTTTAATGTTTCCTTTTGTCTCTTCATAACCACTCCAAACAAGGCATACTAGCAACTTAAATTTAGAGTTTTCTTTATATTATCCAGATTCAAGATATACTCTTCATTCTTATACAGATTGCCTCAATATTCACAATACTAGAACTTCCTTAAATGCATAAACAATATTCATTTCTGCATTTTTATCTATGAACTCATAAAGTGAGTGCTGTGTAATTGTATAAACATTACTCGTGACATTGTGCTCAAAATAAATGCAATAATATCACACTTTTTATAACTCATCAGATTCCTCAAAAATGGCCATTAGAAAATATATCAAATGGCAAGATCAGAGGTTTATTCAAAATTCATTCATTCAAAAAGTACTTATTAAACATTTATTTTATGGGGAGCTGTAAGGAGCATAGCAGTGAATAAACAGAACATCTGCCATCTATGCAAGTCACAATCAATGTAAGTGTTCTAAAGATGTCTATAATAAAAGCTTAGGTATAGAAATCAAAATAGGGAAGCTGAATTTATGGAACTTTCTATGTGCTAGAAATAATTTGAAGTATTTTATGTACTCATGATTTTATTCCTTAAAATAACCGTATTGTGATTTTACAAAGATGAAACATGTACACAGAAGTCACTTCTACACCTAATGTGCAAATGACTGAAACATGTTTCTATTCTAAGTGGTTTAACTAGAGTCCACACTATTTTGGCTACATTATATTGCATCACTCTTGGCTTTACTTGCTACAAAAATGTATGCCAAGCCTTCAGTCAGTAACATGACTTGAATATCTTTTTTATTATTATTATTTTTCATGACTGAACTTTGAATATGAGATGGCAGTGGAAAGTTTTAGGTGTTATTGCCTGTCAAGTACACAAGATCTGGATATTCTTCTATTTTATTAATAGAATACAGAACCATATATGCTTTAGCAATCAACTGGGTGAAAGGCAAGGACATCATACTCCTAAAAACTAATGAACAATAATTTGTGCCAAAAAATAGTTCCCACACATTTTTCTGAGGGTCATCAGCATGTGGGATAGCAGGTCCAGAATTTCTCTCAGAAATCAGTTCCAGGTCAACTCTAAGACAGGAACAATTATTTGAATGAAGAATTGTCCAAGCAAATATGGATAAGGCCAGCAGGGTAGTAAAAAAACAAACAAGAACTGTGCAGCAGAAAGCAAAGACCTAATTTGAAGTTACAGAATATTCTAGCCACCTTAAAAAAGAATCTTACTGCAAAATATGCTGAAAGAGAACAGACGAGTTCACTCATTGCTGAAGCTGAAAAGAATTTGCCACAAATTGTGATTTTTATCAGAGTGGATGATCATTAGCTATGCATCCCGAATGCATTTTGATCACAAGTCTATTGGATACATTCCTCATTTAGGACAAAATTATATCTTTGACATGTAAAACATACTCTGTTTGACAGTAGACATGATTTCATCTGCTCCTAATATTTTTTGGGAGGAGGAAAAGAAAATTATCTGATTGTTGGATGTGGGCTAAGTGCTTAGACACAACTGGTTCAGTTCCACTTTGACAGGGTTGGAAGGGAAGAATCCAGAAGCCAAAACAAACAAAACAAAAACAAAAATCTGATATTTTTTTCTGGTTTTAGACATGAAATAAGCTTAAGTGTACAGGTTCTGCCCCTGCAAAGTGGTAAGCAGCTGAGAGCTGAAAATTTCTTGAGTTCATTCCATTTCATTACCACCCTATCACTGAATGACAAATAGACAGAATGCTTATTTGGAAGTAGATTGTTACCTCACATGTAAGCCAAAATCTCCAAATCAGGTTTAATTTGGTAATAAAGCTATGTGTAGTCTCCATCTGCCACAGGGCAGGTTTTTAGCTCAGGAAAGAATTCAAGTGTGAGCCAGTGGTGGAAAAAAAAGCAGCTTTCTCGATGCTGCAGTTACAGCTCAGTAGCTGCTCCTTGAGTAACATGGCTAGCCTATAGGCAATGGGCTGAGAAATACAGCTAGATGTTGGCTAGCTGTATTTATACCCACTTTTAATTGCATGCAAATTAAAGGGAAGGTTATTCAGAAATTTCTAGAAAATGGGCAGCTACTCGTTGATGTTGTCTTCGAAAGGGACAGTAACTTCCAGGTGTTGCCATAGCTTTTGTAAACCATCATGGCACTGGCGGGAGTGTCTTATGAAGATGGGCAGCAAGGGCAACTAGACATTGCTTTTCATGCCACTTGCTGGTTCTGGCTGGTTTCCTATCTTGTCCAGGAAACAAGTCCTGCCCATCACCTATCTCACATCTTCTTGACTCTCGTGTCTTTCAATTACTTTCAATCTTTAGGTCGAAACAGGGATATTATTTAATGAATTCCTTAGAATCCAATAAGAACTTCAGTCCTTTAAGTGGTTACATTTTAACAATTGCTAACCATGTGGTTCACACCAACTTTTTCACTAAGAGGAAATGAAGCTTCACAATATTTATGTGAAAATTAGTTTGAATAAATTGGGGAACTATGAATATACAATAAAGGTTTGTGGGGTCAGGATCTAAGAAAGAAGCAAGCTCATTTCAGTCTGCTTTTCCAGTTGAATTATTGCTGATTTCTAAAGAGACCTGGGAATCATTGAGGGTCTCACAATGCTGGAAAAAGAAAAAAAAATAGAATTTAGAGTTTACCAGAGAGGAGAGTCCTGATAAAAACTGAGGTCTGAGTTGAGACTCAGAAGAGATAGCCTCAAAGTAATAAAACACCAGAAACATATTAATACTCACAGAAATCGAAGCCCACCTCTGAAAGATCTCAATTTCTGATATGATAAATATGATCTAAAACTACTCCTGCCTTTTCCTGCTTTACTTTCGGAAAGCTCAATGTTTCTGGTAAAAGAGATAATTATGCAGAGATTATTAAAATAACCAAACACACAAAGATGAAAGGTGTAATTGAAAACAAATAGGAGCAAGACACAGGAAATCAGTTATCATGCAAGTAGTTTAAATTATCAATGATTAATATACTAAAGTAATTATAAAATAAATTGAGACGACTGATGGCCAACAATAAACAATGAATTAATCTTGCTAAATATATTAACCCACAAAATAAAATACTCAATATATTTCTATATATATTGAGTGATATAATATAAGGGTTATTATATCACCAATTAACCCTTAAGAACATGAAATGTAGAGAAGTTTTAACAAGAAAGGAAAGACTTATAAAGTGAGCTATAATAAAATTAGAAACTTCCAATTTTTAAAATATGCCATAAGGAGGCAAAAAAGCAAGCCACACAGGGGAAATGATCATCCAGCAATAGTAACTGGCGCAGTTGTTGTTTGCAGAATATATGAATATTTCTACAAATAACTTGTAAAGTGTAAACCATAATATAAAGATGCATAAAATAGTTGATAAGTCACTTTACAAAAGAGAATATCCAAATAAAGCATTAAAAAATTTCTCAACCTCAGTAATCATAAATGCAATGCAAATTAAAACTATAATAAAATAATCCATTCTGGGGGGG
>NW_012115844.1:3173788-3201087 GCF_000951035.1 Colobus angolensis palliatus | reverse complement strand
GACGAGTTGATGGGTGCAGCACACCAACATGGCACAAGTATACATATGTAACAAATCTGCACGTTATGCACATGTACCCTAGAACTTAAAGTATAATTTAAAAAAAAATAGAAAAAAAAAATAATCCATACCACTACAAATTACCTGATTTGCCAAAATTCAAAAGACTATAAATGGCATTTTCAAGAACGTGGAGCACGTGGAATTCTCATATACTACAAGAGAATATTGTTACAACTATTTTTGAAAACTGCTTGTCAGAATTTACTAAAGATAAACCTACATACCAGCATACAATATAATAAAGTATTCAACCCAGCCACTACATTCCTAAGCATATACACAACAGGGATGCTTACATACGTGTGCCAAAAAATACAAGATGGTTCATAATACTATTAAAAATAACCAAAACTGGGAAACAACCCAAAAATTCATCAACAATTGAATGGATAAGTAAATTCACTACTATTTGTAAGGATAGTATACACCCATGAAAGCAAGTGAATTTCAAATAAACAATATAAAACTGCAAACACAATTTAGAGAATAGATGCAATAGATACCATATTTTATTATTCTATTTTGGTAAACTTGAGAAATGGGTAAAAGCAATTTCTGGTGTGAGAAACCAGAATAGTGGTTACACTTAGGGAAGAGATTGTGGTTCTTTGGGGAAGAGAAAAAGGAAAATAATTGAGAAGGAGTAAGGAGTTTCTGGATGTTTCTCGACAAGTTTGCTGACTGGTAAGGTGCTACACGAATGTCCTTATCTTTTGGAAATTTTTACAGCTACACACTTGTGATTTGCAGATGTCGCCCAGTGCCTGCTATTTCTCAGTAGAAATACTTCCAAAGGTTGAAGAAAGCTTTAATGTTCAATTTAACAACATAAAAACCCATTCTATACACATCTTTAATTTGCCATTTTACCATTATTTTCTAGGTTACCTGAAATCTTATTTTGCTGATCCCCACTCTCAAAAGTATATGGAGATTTGCATTAAACTCATACAGCTTGATCTCAACCAAATCATTGTCCATGGAATTTGCAGTCAATTTGATACAGTGGCAGTTCCGTGTTGGCTCGGAGAGTTTTTGCCACAAGATGGTAAAGAGTATGATGATGTTAAATAATGGAATATTTAACTATAGATTATATAGAGGCAAATCAAATTGCAAACATGAATATCCATCTTTTGGAGAAAATTTACAAATGTTCTGGAAGATGACATATTTCTTAATGAATTTTTCAAACATAAAGTCTGTTATGTGAAGACATCACTAGAGCCTTTTCTTTCAATGTCCAGTGTTCTATAAAATTATGAACAGTTGAATTTGTTTTAAAAGTCTTCTTCAAATGCCCACATAGTGGATCCCTGCTACAGTGCCCAGATCTTGCACTTTCGGACAGAGGTACTCATTTCCCCATCTGCCGGGAGTATGCACTGAGTTACTCCTTGGAAACTGCCTATTGAAAAACGGACCTGTTTGCTCACGGTTCTACCTCTCCATCTGTTGTAACCTGCCCAAAATAATGGGAGCAAAAGAAAACTTACACCAGGCATGTAAAAGAGCAAGAACGACTTTATCAAAGACTATTGCAATAGGGCAGAAAGATTAAGCTGAACTCCACTAAAAGAAGAGAGGAGACTTTTTAAGCACTAGAGAAGACAGTGAAAAAATGCTAGAGGATGTGAGAGAGGAAGTTGATCACTGTGATTAAGTCATCTTGGTTTACTAGTTGGTGCTTATTAAAGTTAGACTCCTTCCCTTCACAAAGACTGGGGGATACAGGTACTATCTTTCTTGATGATTGCATTTCTAAAGGATGGCTCCCTGGTCCTTGGGAAAGACATTCCGAGGTGTAAAACTGGCAAGAGTTTGGGTAAAGATATATATCTCAAAGGAACAGTAGAATAATTTATACTTACAAGATTCCCAAAGCAAACATTCTAAGAAAAGGGAAGGCAGGTACCTATGGTCAGGAAGAAACCTGTCTCAAGTTTAGTCCAACTGAGGGGAATGATAAAGCCATCTTGGTCACTGGTCTACGTAAGACTGGTCCCTGCTCCAATGTGGGATATCTCTGAAGGGTCATCTCTGTTCCAGAGACTCTATGGAATCAGATGTGCCTCCTGTTAAACTGCACATCAACCCAACATTTTCCTCTGCCTACTGCTGCTTCTCAGTCTCTCATTTCTTGACTGGAGTAGCTCCTCAGAATACTCCCAAATAGTCTGCTTGAGGAAAATTGCCTGAAAGCCTGCTTCCCAGGGAACCTTCCTGAACACAAACCACCTGCACCATTTTCACCAGAACAATGCCGCTCATTGTTATAAAGCTAGATGTGTAACATCCGATCAGAAAAGACCTCTACCCTTATTCTCTACTCTCAGTTGAGAGCTAATTTAAATTGCCTTCTTCATTTCCACAGCACTTCTCAACTTAGAACATCATTTCCTAATGCTTTTCTTTCTTCCCTACTAGCATAAACCTTTTGAATGAAATAAAGATACCATATTGATTTATCATTGTATTTTGCTAATAATAATAACTGGATTTGGAATAATTATATTGCAAAGACAAATTAAACTTCTTTTTAAAGTGAGTCATAATTCCACTAACCGTCTTCATCATGCAGCTAACTAGATAATTCTGTTCTAATGATGATTGAAAAGGTGAAATGTTTGTGTATTTTAAAGGATTTTTATTTGGTATCCAGTAAGGGTCACATCAGGAATGTGTTAGTCTTTTAACTTAGGTGATGGGATAGCTGCCTTTAAAACAGCTGAATTTTAAAAACATTCTACTTCAAATTTTTCATCATTTTTTAATCTTTTAATACTAAAGCAGATCTTTTTAGCTCTCTTATTCTCCAAACTGAATATAAATTATTTTAAAATTAACGATCTGATTCTAATTTATTGGTAAATGTTAAAAAAGAAGAATATTTCAGAGATCCTCAAGTTGCATGCATAGAATTTGAATATTCTAATACGACTCCTTTTTTTACCTTACATGTTTGGCTAAAAATAAAATTAGTTTTGAAATAACTATGACAAAGGCAAGAAGTATGAAAAATAGATTAGATCATTTTTCCATGTCTTACAGAAAATACCTAGCAGAAAAGGTATTTTAGACTGAATATTGTTCTTCCTCCAAAACACATATGTTAAAATCCCAATTCCCCCTGCAATGGTTTTGGGAGATGGACCCTTTAAGGATAATTAGCTCACGAGGGTGAAATCTCATACTGGGATTAGTGCCTTTTTTAAAGGAACCTCCAAAAACTCTCGCTCTGTTTTCACCACATGAGGATGAGGAAGATGGTTTCCTGCAACTGGGAAAATAGCCCTCACCAAATATGACCACACTGGCACTCTGATCTCAGACTTCCACCTTCCAGAAATAAAATAAATACCCTTCTGTTTCTTATAAGCCACCCAGTCTGTACTATTTCATGGCAGCACAAACTGACTAAGACAGAAAGGTTAACTACAATAAAATAAAAAAGATTGATTCACCAAGTAAAACCATAGGAGTAAATTATATTGATCAACTAATCAATTAATAACCTAAAAAATGTATGATATGTAGAATTAATGAAGTGATGCTGTTGATTATGTTATTCCGTATTATGCTGCACTGAACACCTTGAAGAACATACTTACTTCATTAGAAGTAAATACATGAGAGTAAATATATACTTAACTCTCTATAAGTAAATATATTATTTATTCTAAACAGAAAATTGAGTTAACTCAAATTCATATACTTGTAAGTTTGACGGTGTAAAAGTAGCACTGAAACAACTTAGCATTAAAATAATTATAAGTAATATAATGTTATAAACTTAGAATATTTATAACTAAATAATAACAAAATCACTATGTATCTAACTTGTGGGATGCTGTTAAAGTACTACTTAGAGTGAAATTTATAGCCCATTATAATGGAAATTTTGAAAAATAGAAAATGTTAAAAATTAATGATCTAAGAAATACACTTAAAATATTAGTAGCAGAATAAGTAAAACAAATACAAATAATACGAGAAATGATATAAGACATGCACAAGAATACAGAGATAAGTAATAATAAAGAGAATCTGCAAGTCAATAGCAGGTACGGTGAAAATACATATCTATGAAGACTTTGGTCAGCAAAAGAGGAAATGACACCACAAATAAATATAAGGAAGATATTGAGATTTATATTAATACATAATTTTAAAAGCATGAATAAATGCACAGTGCTTTGGAAAATTTAAATCAAAGGGACAATTGCCTAGAAAAAAAAATCTCACCAAACTTGACTCAAAAATGAGTACAAAACTAAAACACATCAGACTAACATGCATTTACAAACTAACATCAATAAATAAATACTCATCTAACAAAATCAAAAGCAAGTTTGAAAAATAATAATACTGATAGCCTTTCATTAGGACACCTAAATATTACTGAATATGCACATAGAAATCAACAAAAATACCTATGATATAAACTCAGGAGCAGATCGAAGCAAAAAATAAAATAACAAGGAGCTAGACTGTGACAGAAATGACAAACGAAACATATCCCATTATATTACACAAATGGAACTTGTACTAGAACCACAGATTTTCCCACTAGATCTCTTTTAATTCCACACCAAAGTCAATTCACACTTCATTAAAAACTTAAATGTAAAGGAAAAATTGTGAAAGTCTTATGTAAAACATATTTTTATAATATTGCATAAAGAATAATTTTTTACATAAACCATAAAAAAAGATTAATATATTGGATTATATTAAATTTTTTAAATGTTACAGAACAAAAGACACCATAAACACCATAAAAGGTCATACCTCACATCTGGCATGTAACCAACCAAAGGTTGAATCTAATATATCCAAAATTTATATATATATATATATATATATACACACACACACACAGACATATATATAAATCAATTAAAGACAAATATAACAATAGAAAAATAGAATCTGTAAAAAACTTAGAGAATAAAATATAAATGGCCAAAAAGAAAATAAAACATTAAAATATGCTTATTCTCACTAAAAATTATCAATATCCAAATTTGAAATAAATAAGATTTCATCTCACACTGCTATAGATTGTCAAAAATTAATATGCTAATATTTTAACCAAATATTTTGGCAAGGCTATAGAGAAATGGTGAGAGTATTATTGACAGTAATAAAAATTACTACAGCTATTATGACTTTGGAAAGCTGTTGAAAAATGGCTGATACCTTGTAGAATTATATAACCTCTAGATGAGTAGTATCTGTCTTGATGTGTATGCTGGGAAAAACACTCACATATACGACAAAGTAAGGAATGTTGTATTGAAGCAGTGATTGTAACAGCCAAAGTGGAATAAACTGTTTCTCAGTAAGAGAATAATTCAGTCAATCATGGTTTATTTATATAATCATATTCTATATAGCAGTAAATTATATTCTTATGTATTAATATGAATACATCTCAGAATCATAAAAGAATGAATAAAGCAGTATGACTCCACTTATATAAATTTTAAAGCACACGAAAATAACAAATATATTTATTTATTTTGCTTCAGTTGGGTTCCCTGGAAGCAGACTCTGAGATGGATAGCTGGGTGCAGAATATTTTGAGGGGAATTCCTTAGGGAAGTGTTTCATTCTCTTCTTGTGTTGCTAAAGTGGAATATCTGAGACTGGATAATTTACAAAAAGAAGAGGTTTAATTGGCTCATCGTTCTGCAGGCTGTGCAGGAAACATGGCACTGGCACCTGCTCCTGGTGAGGCCTCAGGAAGCTTTCAATCATGATGGAAGGCAAAACAGGAGCTTGCGTATCACATGCCCAGAGCAGAAGCAAGGGGTTGGGAAGTGCCACACTCTTTTAAATAACCTGATTTTATATGAACTCAGAGAGAGAGCTTACTCATTACCATGAGGAGGACACCAAGCTACTCATGCAAAATTATTTGCCTCCATGGCCCAAATACCTTCCACGTCCCACAGGCTCTACCCCGAACATTGGAGATTACATTTCTACATGAGAGTTGTAGGGGACAAACTTCCAAACTATATCATTCTACCCCTGACTTCCCAAATCTCATGTCCTTCTCAGATTGGGAAATAAAATCACCTGTTCCTGATAATCCCTAAAAGACTTCACTTGTTCCAGCATCAACTCAATCAAAAGTCCAAAGCTGAATGTCTCATCTAAGATTTGAGGCATATTCTTTCCACCTATGAATCTGTAAGATCAAAACCAAGTTATTTATTTTCCAGATACAATGGTAGTACAGGCATTGGGTAAACATTTCCATTCCAAAAGTAAGTAATTGACCAAAAGAATTAGGCAACAGACCCCACGTAATTCTGAAATCCAGCAAGACAAGCAGTAAATATTAAAACTCCAAAATAATCTCCTCCTGGGCATACTGATTTTCTAGGCAGGTTCCCAAAGCGTTCGGAAACTTTATACTTGTGGCTTTTTCACGCTGAGGCTGCAAGCTGCTGGTGGCTCTACCATTCTGGTGTCTCTGTCTGGTTCGCAGCTCTGTTCCCCCAGCTCCACTAGACAGTGCCCCGGAGGGGACTCCATGTGAGGACTCCAACCCCACATTTCCCCTTGGCACTGCCCTAGCAGAGTCTCTCTGCTGGGGCTCTGCCCTAGTGGCAGGCTTCTGCCTGGGCACCCAGGCTGTCTGATACATCCTCTGAAATTGAGGAGGAAGCTGCGAAACTGCTTTCACTCTTCCACTCTGTGCACCTGCAGGCTTAACACCACATAGAAACCACTGAAGCTTATGTCTTGTGACATCTGGAGTGGTGTTCAAGCTGTATCTGGGTCCCTTTGAGCTGAGGCTGAAGTCAGAGAGGCCAGGATGTAGGAAGCATCCCGAGACAGAGTAGGAAAGTAGCCCTCTGAGCCTGGCCCCAGAAACCTTTCACAGTCTTCCTCGTTCTCCAAGCCTGTGATAGGAAGGGCTGCCTCAAATATCTCTAAAATGGCTTCAAGGTCTTTTTGCCACTGCCTTGGGTATTAGCACTTGGCTCCCTTTTAGTCATGCTAATCACTACAGTAAGTTGTTGCTCCACAGCCCACTCGTATTTCTTTCCTGAAAATGTCTTTGCCTTTACTCCCACATGGCCAGGCTGCAATTTGTCTTTCAAATTTTTATACTCTCCTCCCCTTTTAAATATGTTCCAACTTTAAGTCATTTATTTTCTCCCATATCTAATCATAGGCTGTTAGAAGCAGCCAGACCAGTTCTTGAATTCTTTGCTGTTTGAAAATTTCTTCCACTACATACACTAAGTCATCACCCTTTAGAGTTCAGCTTTCTACTAAGCCCTAGGATGTGGATGCAATGCAACCAAGTTCTTTGACACAGTGTAACATGGGTGACCTTTACTCCAGTTCCCAAAAAATTCCTCATTTACATCTGAGACATCATCAGCCTGGCCTTCACTGTCCATATTTCTATCAGCATTTTGGTCACAATCACTTAACCAGCCTCTAAGAAGTTCCAGACCTCCCCGTGTTTTGCTGTCTTCTTCTGAGCCCCCAACTCTCCCAACCTCTGCCCATTATCCAGTTCCAAAGCTGTTTCTATATTTTCAGGTATCTTTATAGCAATGCCTCCCTGCTCATTGCCAATTTTCTGTTTTAGTTCTTTTGTTGTTGTTGCTATAAGGAAATTCCTGAGGCTACGTATTTATAAAGAAAAGAGGTTTAATCGGCTCGTGGTTATGCAGGCTATACTTGAAAACTGGTACACAAGCATGACACTGACATCTTCTCAGCTTCTGGTGAGGACTCAGGAAGTTTTCAATCATGAGAGAGGACAAAGGGGTGCTGGTATATCACATGAAAAGAGCAGGAGAAAGGGGGGATGTGGTGCCATATTTTTTTTTTTTTTTTTTTTTGAGGCTCACTCTGTCGCCCGGACTGGAGTGCAGTGGCCAGATCTCAGCTCACTGCAAGCTCCGCCTGCCGGGTTTACACCATTCTCCTGCCTCAGCCTCCGGAGTAGCTGGGACTACAGGCGCCCACCACCTCGCCCGGCTAGTTTTTGTATTTTTACGGGGTTTCACCGTGTTAGCCAGGATGGTCTCGATCTCCTGACCTCGTGATCCGCCCGTCTCGGCCTCCCAAAGTGCTGGAATTACAGGGCCATATTCTTTTAAACAACCTTATGTCACATGAACTCAGAGCAAGAACTCACTTATTACCACAAGGAGGGCACCAAGCCATTCATGAGGAATCTGCCCCTGTGACTCAACCACCACCCACCAGGCACCACCTCCAGCAATGGAGATTACATATCAACATGAGATTTGTAGGGGATATACATCTAAACCAGTTGAGGAAGTGTAGCCACAAGAAAGTAAGAAAAACAGATTTAGGCAAAGCTAGATGCTCAGTTGCAATACGGTTGTAACTGAGATTACATTTTAATCTACAGGGATGATATGGTTTGGCTGTGTCCCCAACCAAATCTCGTCTTGAATTGCAGCTCCCATAATTCCCAGATGATGTGGTAGGGACCTGGTGGGAGGTAACTGAATAATGGGGGTGGGTCTTTCCCATACTGTTCTTGAGACAGTGAATAAGTCTCAGAGATCTGATGGTTTTATAAAGGGGAGTTTCTCTACACAAGCTCTCTCTTGACTGCAGCCACGTAAGATGTGACTTTGCTCATTTGCCTTCTGCCATGATTATGAGGCCTCCCCAGCCATGTGGAACTGTGAGTCAATTAGACTTTTGTTCCTTTATAAAATACCCATCCTTGGGCATGTCTTTATTAGCAGCATGAGAACAGACTAATACAAGGGATTTTTGAAGTTGACATTCAGCATTACTCCACACTGGAAAAAAGGGACTTGACATACATGTCTCTGAATTAGCAAACCTTTGGCCAAATTAGGGAAAGGCAATGCACACTATCTGAAGGCAATGCTCAGCTAAGGACACAGCTATGAGCCATCACAAGCTGAGGTCAACTGATACACGCGAGAGACCTAAAGAGAGTCCCTTAATAGAGTACCACCATATCTACGTTACCACCATTTATATCTATGCAACAGAAGTACTACACATGCATATACATGTCAGTGATGGACACGGACTTCAGCATATTGGGTTCTTATGAGGAAGGAGGCACAGGAAGGGGAAAAATGAGAAGTGGGGCTTTAGATAGATTTGCAACATTTTATTTTAAAAATAATATTGAAGTAAATAGAAAAAATATGTTATCTTATTGATGTGCCTTTGACAACTACATTACTTCAATATTTTTGTATATTTGAAGTGTTTGGCTTTTTTCAATCTAGTGAGATTGCAGAAGGGTAAAATGATACTTAAAATTCTTTTAAGTGTCAAAATTGATGAAATATCTATTTTAATTAAGAAATCAGAAGATTTTGTCACAATATTATGATTGTTTTAAAATTAAAATTAAAACCCTGGTTGGTGAGCTACCTTTAAAAGTTGTTGAGATTACACATATTCTGTAAAATTTATTTTAACTTAAGAGATATGTAAATACACAAACACATATGAATTTATCCATTAATCTATCTACAGTCTGTATCAAGGCTGGAACTTGAGTTTCAACATGTTGGATAACAGCATCCAGTAAATGGATTAGTTGTGAGGCTAGCTGTGAAATCTTGGGAGCTTTGGGGATCCAACTCCAGCTCACCAGAGCTGCAGAGTTGGAACCACTGCTCAATGGATCTGGAAGAACATAAAACCAAAGAATATCGACCTCAAGGCTTAAAATACAGTGAAATTTGCCTTGTAAGTTTTGGATTTGGTTCAGCTTTGTCACCTTTTCCTTCTTTCCTACTTTTCCCTTTTGAAATCGCAGTACTTATTCTAAGCCTTCCCTGCAATTGTTATTTTGTAAGAATGTTGCTTCTGTGGTTTCATAATTTCACAGATTGAGAGGAATTTTGCCTCAGGGTAAATTGTGTTTCCAGTCTCACCTATATCTGATTTCAATGATATTTAGATGTCAGAGTTGGTGCTGCAATGAATTAAGACTTTTGGGACAGTTGGACAGAATGAACATATCTTGCATGTGAGAAGGACATGAATTTTGGAGGTTCGGGTTTAAAATGCTATTGACTCAGTTTTGTCCTTCCCCATATTTATATGTTGAAGCCCTCACCCTCCTATGTGATGGTATTTAGAGATGTGATCTTTGGAAGTTCATTAAGGTTAGATAAAATAATGAGAGTGGAAATCTCATAATGGGATTAGTGAAGAACAAATGAAAATGAAGAAGAGAAAGGGGAAGAGGAAGAGAGAGAGGAAGAAGTGAAAGAGAGAGAGAGAGAGGGAGGGAGGGAGGGAGGGAGGGATCTCATTCCTTGTTGTGAAGATACAGTGAGAAAGGGTCCATCTACAAGCCACAAAGTGAAATCTCACCCAAAATTGACCATGCCGACACCCTGATCTTGTACTTCCAGTTTCCAGAATTATGAGCTAATTAATTTCTGTTGTTTAAGCCACTTATCTATAGTATTTTGCTATGTCAGTGCAAGCTGACCAAGACTACCAGAAACAAACATGAGAAGAGGATTTTAGTGTAAATAGTTTATTGGGGGGTGATTCTAGGAAACATTGATAGGAAAATAGAAATGAGAGACAAGGAATGGAAGGCATCCAGTAAATGGGTTAGTTGTGAGGTCAGTTACCACTGTGTGTAAGTGAAATTTGAGCACACTGGGAAAATCTAGGCCCCAGATAGAATATGTCCTTCAAAGATATTTTACCCATGGGGCTATGGATTAGAATATTTATATACATACTCCTGTCAATCATTTGTTGAGGGTATCCCCAAGGAATATTAATTTGGAGGAATTTCTGGCTTCCCGAGCCGGTGGGGAAAAGCGCTCTGGAAATAAAAGTTCTTACAGCAAGAAGTGAAAATGCAGCACCAGAAATTTTTGCTGGGATGCATGAAGACTGAGACCGTCAAAAGAATGTGTGTGGATAACTAAGGAGCTTTGCTCCATTTCTTTTACACAACCACCTATCTACTGTGATTGTCAGTCTGCTTTAAGAGAGGCAAGAACTTAGAAAACTACCCCTATTTTAAATCTACTTCACCCACATGTAGTTTACTATTTTTTGGTAATAGCTCAACTTTTATTAGTCTTTCCAAATGATTCAATTCTCATGTTGCATGATTGTGCATGCTACTTAATCATTAAATTCCATAACTACAACAGCAAGCACACTTTGTGTGAACAGGTTTGGAAAAAAATCTTTGCTATTGGTAGGATAACTCAAGTCTGGCACCAGAAATGCATGGGCCTACTGCCTAGAAGCATTCAGTATGCAATGAGCATCAGTCACTATAAATTCCAGAGGGAGTGAAGGCATTGGTTAATCCAGTGAGTCTGTTGAGTGGAGGTAAGTAAAAAGAACTCTTAGTCTATAAGAACAGCTGTTGCATGGAAAATAAATTTTACTTTTTTCAGAGATAGTAACTTTGATTGGAACTGGGGGAAGAACAGCAACTTTGCTCAGTATCAGGTATGTTTTTCTCACAAGTACATTTTTCACAAAAACCGAAAGGGTAAACTAGGAAAACTATAACGTACTGTAACTAGGGTATTCAAGCAAAATGTACTTCACAACTCAGTATGTGTCTGTTGGGGGTCATTACATTTCAGTATCATTTGTTAGTTTACACTAAATAATCTCTATGGGTTCTTCATTTCTTTATATTTTCAGATTCAAAATACAACCTGGTTGTTATGTGCCCTTAAAGCATCATTCAGCTCCACTGAGCTTTATTAGAGAACTATATTTACACTTTATGCTTCTTAGGAATGAATGTTCAGGCAAAAATCAAGTGTTTGTGTTAGCTGAGCCATTTTAGCATGAATCGTTCTACTTTCCTGCCAAAGTCAAAAGACTTTAAAAAAATCCTAACATATTCCTGGGGAGAAGCTTTGTATAGTTTCCAAAAGAAGCTGGCTTGTGTTGTTCAAAGACAGAATGTTGAAATTTTCCCTTCCTGTGCCTCTGATAAATTCTACCTTCAGTGAGAGAACAACTGTTTATTCATGTCAAGTTACTGAAGCAAGTGCCCTTATCTTTCCTTCTCGTTAGGAACATGTTTGTAAATCATCACCTGAAATATATGGTTGGCATTAAATAATTTCTTGTCTGTTGCTGGTGCTGCCAGATCAGTGTTCATGCGGGGGTTTGTATTCTAGGGGCCTCACAACGTAGTCCTTATATTTTTCTGGCAATATCGCCTCTCTTCTTCTGAATAAACTTCTGGCATTTCCCACCCCAGGTCTTTACTGTGCTGCTCCCTCAGCTTCCAATTCCTTCTCACACTGTTACTTTCAACTCACTCTGAAACACCTTGATTGTGTTCCAGTACTGCCGCCTGGTTTTTCTCCAGCCTGGGTGAGCTCCTCTTCATCTTATTCCCATAGCACCTTGCACAGGCCTCTGTCATTTAGACATTGCTTGGAGGCCTCCACCTCTCCACTACTGCAAAGAAATACACGCAATGGCATTAATCTTGGTGAAAGAGAGTTAATGTCATAGGAAGTGGAAATGTATATAGCCCATCTTCCAATATTATCATGGCTCCAGGATCTCAGGGAAGACTGAATGGTTCCTGAACAAAAAGGGAGTGGTGACAGGCATGAATCTTTGAGAATATCATCATGTGTATCAAGACTCATCTTGCTAATTCATTCCGCAATGCACAGAGTTAAACAACTTTAGCTTTGTCCATTTTATCTATATTCTAGAATGTAGGAAAATACTCTGTCCTAGTTTGATTAGCTCATCTGGTTAAAAATCTAGTACTTGGAAGTCGAAGAAATAGACTTAGTTCATGAATACATCTGTCATGGTTCCTTACTTCCACTCCAAAATTCTGCATTCTCAGATACCTCCTGCACGTGAGGAACACAAAAAATAAGGTGTGGTAGACTGAGTTGTAGGAGAAATTCACAGAAGCAGAGTCTACTGACAAATGTCAAGAAAACTTACATAAAACATACAGGATGTGGCCTGGTGCAGTGACTCAGTCCTGTGTTCCAGGACTTTGAGAGACCCAGGTGGGTTGATCGGGTGAGTCCAGGAGTTGCAGACCAGCCTGGGCAACATGGTGAAGTCCCCTTTCAAAACCAAAAAAACACAAACATTTGCCAGGAATAGACGTGTACCCCTGTACTCCCAGTTACTGGTGGGTAGGGGAGGGCTAATGTGGGAAGATAAATTGAAACTGGGAGGTCAAGTGACAGAGTGTGACCCTGTCTCAAAAAAAAAAAAATTATGTAAATCAGCAAAATACATAGGATTATGTAAGATGGTTAGAAGAAATCTGGTATTTTCAATAACTATGCACATTGTGATATTTAATTTTTAGGCAATGTCTTATACACATTATTTGGTATGAAACATTAGACGCTATTGTCATGTGTTTTTTGTTTTGGTTTGGTTTTTTGAGACAGAGTCTCACTCTACCACCCAGGCTGGAGTGTGTGATCTTGGTTCACTGCAATCTCCACCTTCCAGGTTCAAGTGATTCTCATGCCTCAACCCCCTGAATAGCTGGGATTACAGGTGCACACCACCACACCAAGCTAATTTTTGTGTTTTTAATAGAGACGAGGTTTCACCATGTTGGCCAGTGGGACTTGAACTCCTGACCTCGTGATCCACCCGCCTCAGTCTCCCAAAGTGCTGGGATTACAGGTGTGGGCCACCATGGTCTGCCTCCATGGTTGTCTTTTAACTTTCCTATATTAATAAGTCTTTCAGAAAGTAATATGCATGAAATCATTAAATATTACTTCATTTTACGTTGAGAAAGTTTATAATGAATATAATAAACTTAGAACAAAAGTCCAAAAGATAATTTTAGAAACCCCCATTTAATATTAGTCAAATATCAAAATATAAGGAAATGATTTTTATCAAGTATTTAAATGCCCATTTTTTAAAACAAAAGTGCCCTCTGAAACCCACCAATTTACCCAAAATATTCTACCCTTTTGGTTTTTACAATGCTCTGCAATAAGTATTACTATTTAGGATGACCTCCTTTGAGAATTATAACCTACCAGAGGACACAAATATTACATTTGTTAGTATATGCTGTCTAGTGAAGGAAAATAAAACCATTTTAAATATGGAACAAACTCCATGTCATTCACTTAACTCATTCCTCTTACTTGTTGTTACTTGCCTTAGAGGAAATACTTACTTTGATAAATTTAGGCTTAACTCATCACATCATGGAGAACATAATAGTGTCTACCATGAAGAGCTATCATAAGAATCACATGATTTAATTTATTTAAAGCTTTTAGCATAGCACTAAACATTAAAAATTATCAAAAAGTTATTATGATTACCACATCCACTCATTCATTCAACTATTATCCCTTCATGCAATTTACTGAGATTTCAGTGCTCATGTAGAGTTCAGTGAGGATATAAAATAGTAATAAAACATGCAATTTTTCTTTTCCATGGTGCTCCTAGATCAGCTTGGGTGGGTTCAGCTGTTTTAAACCAACTGCACTGGTGTTATGGTAGTTGTATGAGCTACATGCCTGCCATGGGAACACAGAGGGAGGAGCATCTACTTTATCCAACATACAAAGGGGAAGACTTTCCAAAGGCAACTCATGCTGGATAGGTCTTTGAACGATGAATAGATTTCAACAGACGAAGGAGGAGGAAGACACCCTGAAAACAGGCAAGGAGAGGGAAGCCTATTTTGAAATTAGATGTAGTCCTCTGTAGCTGGACCATAGTGTGCATTGGATTTTAGTTCTGGCAAATTGACATCATCATTCACTTTGTGTGGGATGCTAAGGGGTCGTCTTAGTTTATGCCATGGAAAATGAGGAATCTGGAGAATGATGGGAGGTTTTGAAGAAGGAGAATAATCACCTACAAAAATAGATGTGAGAGAGATAATTCTGGCTTCAGCATCAAAGACAAATTGGAAGATAAAAAGTGGAGAAAGTGAGACTGTTTAAAGAGTCCAGATAAAATTATGTTGGCCAGAAAAGTGCGAAAGAAGTTGGGATAAAGAGAATGGATGGATGAGAGAGGCTTTGTGGAGATTAATAGACACATCTATTTATTCAGACTAATTCTGACATGAAGAGAAAGAGCAAAGGGATTCATTCATCAGGTACATATGAGGAACTTGAAGCTCAGGCATGTTGAATAATTTTTTTTCAAGACCGAACACCTTACAGGAATTGTAGCTTATTCCCCTTGGGCTTTCTTACTCCCAGTGCTGTGAGGTCCACTGCCCACTGCTTCCCTTTTGTCAGTGAAGATCTCAGGTGCAACCACTCTAATTTTGTGAATGTTGCCCTTCTTGGTCCCCAGGATACATTGTTAATATTTGTTAATATTTAAAATGAACAGTCTGGATGTACAGAAGCTGATCTAGTTTCTATGTTGGAATCTGCTTTCAAAGTTATATGATTTTTCGTAGCATTCATTTCTTCATGCACTGCAGGATTGACAGTCAGAGCCCCTTGTGGGATGTTAGGATAAAAGATAAAATTTCCTTAGCTGGAGGGTGTAGTCATCCCTCTGTTCCCTTCCACACAGGCCTCTCCAACTTGGAACTCACTTCTAGTTTACAGTATGCAGCACAAAGGGAGCAAGAGCACTGGTAAGCTCTGTTCTCAACTCTACTATGTCATGCACGTAGATTAGTAGCAAAAATAGAAATGCACATTTAGTTCCTTATTCAGCAAGAACTGGAAAGCCACCAGATTATAGGCACAGCAGAATACAAAGATTGACATTTTGACAAAGCCTTCTTTCAGAAATGAACACCCAAGAATGATGACTCAGGCAAATTATCTCTTAATCGCTGACCAGTTTTTAACTGGGTCAACCCCAAATAAGGACACAAATTGAACTAGATGGAACAAATGCTTGTTACCTGATTTGGTTTAGAAGGACTTGGCAGAATTGGGGTTAGATGACAAAAAACATTTTGAGCTAGATAGTGATACAAGTTTAATGACTCAAACTATTTTAAATAAAGAAACATTTATAACATAAGACATTATCTTAGGAAAATATTTTATGTATGAATATTAATTTTCCATTGTTCCCTAACAATTTACCACAAGTGCTACAGCTTAACACAACACAAATATATTATCTCACAGTTCATGGTCAAGATTCCAAATACATAATTAGCTGGGTCCTCTGCCCTGGGTCTCACAAGGCTGAAATCAGAGTATGGAATGAGGCTTTTCCAGGCTAACTGGTTGTTGGTATAATTCAGTTCCTTTTGATTACAGAACAAAGGTCTTGGGCTCTCCGAGGTTAGTCTCCATTCCCTGCCATATGGCCCTCTTTATAATACAACAGGCTTATTCTTTAAGACTAGCAAGACTACATCTCTGCTGCTTCAGCTCTGTCTGCTTTCTTTTATCCATGACCTCTGGATCCTCTTTCATAGCTCTCACATGATGAGATCAGCACCCACCAGGAAAGCATCTATTTTGATTAATTTAAAATAAACTGATGAGAGGCCTTATGACATTTTTAAAACAGCTTCACCTCTGTAATATAAAATAACCTAAACACAGGGGGACATTCATAATTACAATTTCTTTCTTTACTCAAGGGAGTATACAAAAGCATATACTAGGGTGAGGAAGCACTGAGGTCCATTTAGAATTCCACCTACCACCATGCATTTGTAGGTAATTGTGAACAGATACAGATGTGGAGTTGTCCAAGTAACACTCTACTTTGAGGCAGGAGCTAGATTTTAACCTAGAATCTACTCCAGAATGTATTGCTGATTCTAGGCCCCCCAAGTGTCCCTCGAAGATGTGAAGCTATTAATAATAATGTCTCACTGTCATGGGCTTCCAATGATTATAAAACAAAATCAACACCTCCTGACACACAGCGAATGTTCAAGACTTGGTGAATAAATGACCCAGTTGTAAGCACTAGCTAAATTTCCAGCCACAAGGGTTTAACTAAGCTATTTAAAGTGAATAGAAACACACAAGGATGGTCAACCAACTGACATGTAATTTTGAAGGATGTGCAATAATAAGGATAAAACTGATTAGAGTTAACAGCAATTGAAGACCCACTAAGTGGAATAAAAGAATACATATTACATAATGAGAAAACATATCATTTCTAATTAACATAGTAACCTATACAAGCTTACTCATTTGTTAAATGAGTAGATTGGGAACCAGCAGGTAGTAGAGAGAACTCCCAGATCATGACATAATTGGCTTCAAAGTCCAGCACTATTTAGTATACCAAACTATATCTGAATTAGGACTAACCAGGATTAATTAGAATGATATGGTAGAAAGTTTGGCTAATCTGAAGTGAATATCCAGGGGTCCAGAAAAATATGTGTCAAAAGTGACAACTTTTGATAACTTGCCAAGATGTATGCAATATCAGGTCTACTAGCTTGGGATTTCTTTCTTACTCTGAGAAAGAGACAAGAAATAAAATGGTCCTATTTCTGTGGCTCTAAACCCAAAACATGGTGATCTGGAGAAGAATCTACCCACAGAAGTAAAATAGTTCTGGATAGTGTATAGTGACTGTATTAGTTGTCTATTGCTGTGTAACAAATTAACACAAACTTGAGGGCCTGAAAAACACATGCATTTATTGCCTAACAGTTTTGTGGGTCAGGTAAAATGGACATGGCTTGGCTAGGTCTGCTATTTTCAGTCTCTCATCTGGCTCCAATTAGGATACTGCTCAGCACTAGGGTTTCATCTAAAGACTTCACTGGGGAAGAATCTGCTTTCAAAGTTATATGTTTTTTGGTAGCATTCATTTCTTCATGCGCTGCAGGATTGACAGAGCCCCTTGTGGGATGTTAGGATGAAAGATAAAATTTCCTTAGCTGGAGAGTGTAGTCATCCTACACCCTGTAGTCATCTGTTCTCTTCCACATGGGCCTCTCCAACATGGCAGCTTGCCTCATTCAAGCATGCACACCAAGAAGTCAACAGAGAGAGTCTGTTAGCAAGACTGAAGTTGCAATTCTAAATAATTAAGTTGCAGACGGGACATCCCATCGTCTTTGCTGTCTTTGCTGTACTCTATTGATCAGAAGCAATCACTAAATTGAGCCTATACTCAAAAAGAGAGGGATTTTATAGGGATGTACATACCAGGAGTTGGGTTCATTTGAGGTCATTTTGAAGTTTGTCTGCACAAAAGTATAACATAAGGGTTGAGGATGTATACTTTCAGAGCCGATTCAGTGTGTTCGAGTCTTGGCTGTTTCATTCAATAAGTATACGACATTTTTTATATTGGTAAAAATTTGTCTTTTTTAAAAAATTTACTTTTTTTTTTAACTGACCAATAATTGTATATATTTATGATGTACAATGTGATTTTTTAATCTATGTACACATTGGAGAAAGGTCAAAGAAAGCTAAGGAACATATCCATCATTTCACTAATTTATCATTTTGTGTGGTGAGGATGTTAAAATCTATTTTTTAGCAGTTTTAAAATATACACTATATTATTACTAATTGTGGTCACCATACAGTCGATCACTAAAACTCATTTCTCCAGTCTAACTGAAATTATGTACTTTTTGATCAACATCTTTCTTTTCTCTACTCCTCTCTTCCCCCTCCTCCAACCTCCTAGCCCCTAGTCATTACCTTTCTACTGTCTATTTATAATGAGAGCAACTATTTTAGACTCCACCTGTGAGATTATTCAGTATTTGTTTTTCTGTGCCTGGTCTATTGCACTAAGCATAATGTCCTCCAGTTCAATCCATGTTGTCACAAATGACAGAATTTCCTTCTTCATTAAGACTGTACTACATTCCATTGAATATATATATCACATTTTTAAATCCATTTATTCATTGACAGACATATAGGTTGCTTCTATATTTGGGCTATTGTGATATTGTGGATCTCCCTCTAACACAATCTACCTTGTCAACATTTCGCTTTTAATAAATAAAGCAATATCATCATCTTGGAATAAAAAATATCTCTAGTATTCACTTGTCATGTCAACTTAGGTGACTTACCATTTCTCTGCTCCCATTTTGTCATGTGTCAGTTGGTGATAACCAAGGTAATATTGGAGGATATTAAGTGATGGGCACTTAATGCTGTTGCTGTTCAAGACCCAGATCATTAAAGCTATTTCAAAAGACTTTCTTTGACCACCTGAGACACTGGTTGTCACTTCACCAACTTCTATTATTACACCATTAAAATTTGTTTATCTATGCCTTTTATTAGACTGTCAACTGTGTGAAGGTTGATAGTTCAGGCTCCCCGCCCCACCATATCTCAACACAGAGCTTGCCACAAGCCCTAGGTATTCAAAAAATGCATGTTTAAAATGTTAATTATAGTTACAAGAAGGGCTTGAGAGTCAGAGAATCACTGATTAAATAACAATTTATTTTCCATATTAAATTATAAAATAAAATTTCCCTACAATAGTTAGCTGTGTTAGAATTACAGATGGGTTAGTAATTCAAGACATTTCCAAATAAGACTCTCTTATAGCCTCCTGCTCAGTTCTTCTTGAAGTGGAGCCATATATTCTGCATCTTTGAAAACTAGCTTTTAGATAAATACCTTTCTAATGAAACAAGTGCTGATACTAATGTTTTCTCGAAGGATAATTTTTCCAATTGTCTTATTGCATTTGCTAAATTATGAACATTTTAGGAAATGTCCTAATTTGATCTTTGTTCTAATCTATGTCCATTAGCCTTTTACTGAACTTACACATTCCTGAACATGTTAAACATATACTACACTGAGAACAGTTTGTTTTCTCCTTATTCTCTGTGAATACATTAGGGGTTCAATTTACAGTTTAAGTTAAAAATAAGTTAAAATTACCAGTAAGTGCACTGTACTAATTTTATGTTAGGCAGTAATAAATAACAAGGACCCATTTGGACTCTTCTAGAGCTGTGTTATTCCTTTTTCTCTTGCTACAAAGAATATCTGAGACTAGGTAATTTATAAGTAAAAAAGGTTAATTTGGCTCTCGTTTCTGTAGGATGTACAAACATAGCACAAGCATCTTCTCAGCTTCTGCTGAGACCTCAGGAAGCTCCCACTCCTGGCAGAAGGTGAAGAGGAGCAGATGTGTCACATGGCAGGGTAGCTGAGACTACAGGCATGCACTAATACACTTGGCTAATTTTTGTATTTTTAGTAGAAACAGGGTTTCAGCATGTTGGCCAGGTTTGTCTCAACCTCCTGACCTCAGGTGATCTGCCCGCCTCAGCCTCCCAAAGTGCTGCCATTACAAGTGTGAGCCACTGCACCCAGCCAGTGCCAGGCTTTTTTAAACAACCAGCTCTTGTGTGAAATAATGGAGTGAAAACTCACTTATTACCATGTGGAGGGCAGCAAGCCATTCATAAGGGATCCACCACCAGGACCCAAACACCTTCCACTTGGCCCCACTTTCAATATTGGGGATCACATTTCAACATGGCATTTGGAGGAAACAGATACCTAAACTGTATTGAAAGCTGAAACACATGTTTTAATAATAGAGGAAGTTTCTTAACAAGAAAACTGCCTAAATTATATATGCAATTTTAATATATTGGATAAAAATTCTAGTTATTTCCATGTTTCAAGGTATATCAGACCAAATCTCTAACATGTGAATCCAGGTGGCAAACAACCATGCTAATTTTATGCCGAATGAATCTACCATGGCTTATAAATGGAGATTCCAGCAGTTTAAATTATGTTCTTGTATCACACATCGATAGACATATATATTTTTCATAGTCTGTTTGGGCTGCCATAACAGAGTATCATAGACTGACTAGTTTATAAACAACAGAAATATATTTATCAGAGTTCTGGAGGCTATCAAGTCCAAGATCAAGTTCTGGAAGATCTGATGCCTGCTGAGAGCTTGCTTTCTGCTTCATAGATGGTTAGTTTTTTTGCTGTGTCCTCACATGGTATAAAGGATGTAAGAGCTCTCCGGAATCTCTTTTGTAAGGGTACTAATCCCTTTTGGGCAGACTTATTCACCTCCCAAAGACCGCAGCTCCTAATATCATCACACTGGGGAGTGTTTTCACATGTGAATTTTTCAGGGAACATAAAAATTCAGTGTATACCAATAGCAAACTGCTAAAATACAATTGGAGATACCTGTACATGCAAAATATTAAACAAATTACCTATTGTTTCTGTGGCTATAGTAACTTTCCAACTTGCTTTCAAACCTATTTGTTTTTGGTGTGTACTCTGCACTATGACTTGAGACTTACTTCTCAAACAAACAAAACACAAGAATAATGTTTTCCTTAATTAAAAACAGGAACATCAATCATGGGAAAAAATCTGGTAAACACATATGAGCTCCTGACTTGCAGTATTCCATTCACATATGAAAAGAAATGTTAGTATTTCTACAAGTGTTTGCCTGGTTTTCTTTACAAAACTAAATCTGATACTTGGAGGACTTGAAACTTGATTCCTCTCTTGTCAAATGAAAACAGAAAAAAATCAATCATGTTGTAACTATAATTTCTTTTATTCAAACTGAATTAAAATTTTCATGACAGTGTAAATGGTGTTCTAATATTGTGTATCAAAAGCACAAAGAACTACAAAGGATATAATTTGATAAATTATAAATATCTACATACTAAATTAAACTGTTATGTAACTTTGAAAAATGCACTGAGCAAAATAAAAATTTCTGAAGGCTTTAATATGCACAGCCGTCAATTTTACAAGTACACTGAAAATGTCAACTTCCTGTAATCATATCATAGGTAATTTCTACCAACACTGAAACACTGAAAGTGTGAACAACTAAGAAACCCTGGATAATACTATTTTACATACATGTTTATAGGAACCAGAAAGGAAACCAGACAGTAAGATTTATGGGGACCACAATCCAGAAGAAGGAGAAATGTTGAATGTGAAACTGACTTTTAAAAAGCTCTTTTCTCCTAACAGAAATGGTAGAATTCCAGAAAAAGCTACTAAAATACCAAGAAGACAAGTAGATAGTTTGCTAGTGTCTGCTTTTGACTGAATGTTTATATCTTGCCAAAATTAACTTGTTGAAATAATAACCTCCAATTTGGTGGTATTTGGAGATGAGGCCTCTGGGAGGTGATTAGGTCATATGAGTAGAGCCTTCATGGTGGGATTAGTGCCCTTATAAAAGGGACTCCAGAGAGGACTCTCTCTCTCTGCCATGTGAAGATACAAGGAGAAGCCAACTATCTGCAACTTGGAAGGAATTCCTCACCAGAACTACTGACCCAACCATGCTGGTACTCTGATCTTGAATTTCTAGCCTCCAGGACTATATAAAATAAATGTCTGATGTTTAAGACCCCCCAGCCTAAGATGCTTTGTTAAAGCAGCTTGAGCTGACTACAGCAGCATCACTGGGCTATGAGGCAGAGAGAGGCTAGAATACTGGAGTCAGAGTTGGGGCAGGGGAGCTGGTTTTGGATCCACAAAGGCTGTATCCCAACACTAAAGTAAGGAATAGACCAGTTCACACAAAGACTGAAGCCCAACTGTCAATCACATGTCTCTAAAATTAGATTAAGTTAATACTTCAGGCTTGTGGCCACCTTCCATAGGAAAAAGCAAGTCCTCTCCGGAAGAGGATAATCACATGCTAAACTTCAAATTATCTCTAAAATATTTTTATACCATGTATAGCTTTCAAAAAAAAAAGCAAAGCAATAATCATAGAACAAGAAAACCAAAGGACCATAGAGATATACTCACAGGATATTGTAATAACTTAAATCATAAACTCAAATAATTGACTTCCTGACAGATTAAACAATGATTAGACATAAATCAGATGTAGATGAAGGTCAGCTATATAGCTTAGGGTAGAATATAGGACAGCAGAAAATATATAGACTAAATTGGAAACAGAACATTTAAATATACAAAATATTGTAAAATACATATTTAATACGGAAAAAATATACAAAATATAAAATATGGTATCCCAGAAGGAAAAATGAGGAAATAAGAAACAATATCTAAATAATTCTCGCCCTGAATAATCTGAAATTGGCAGAAGACATCAAATATCTCAGATTCAGGAGGACGTAGAAACGTATCTGGAGAGGATATTCAAATAAGCTAAATACAACAAACCCAAAAACTCCACTAGGCATACAATAGAAAAACTGAAGAAAAACAAAGACAAAAACGAATTCAAGGCAGATGGAAAACAAACCACCAAAGGAACTGTATTCGTCCATTCTTACACTGCTAATACAGGCATATCCAAAACTGGGTACATTTATAAAGGAAAGAAGTTTAATTGACTCACGATTCAGGATGACTGTGAAGGCCTCAGGAAGTTCATAATCACGGTAGAAAGAGAAGTGAACATTCGCTTCCACACTTCGTGGCAGGAAGAAAAACGAGAATCCGGTGCCGGGTGGAAGCCCCTTATAAAACCACCAGATCTCGTGGGAACTTACTATCACGAGAAGAGCATGGGGGATCCGCCCGCATGACTCAAGTACCTCCAGCTGTGTCACTCCTGGGGATTATGGGAACTACAATTCAAGATGAGATTCAGGTGAGGACAGAGCCAAACCCTATCAGTAATCAGAAAGTAAAAGAAATATTTATTACCTTGAAAGGAATACAATTAAGACAACAGACTTCAGAGGCAAACCACAAAAATTATGAAATGTGATACACAAGGGGCTGCAAGAAAATCACTATTAACCTGGAAATCTATATCCAGTGAAAATATCTTAACAACAAGTGAATGATGATGAGATAAACATATGTTTAACCAAACAAACAGACACTAAGAAAATTTGTTACCGTTAGATTCACACCGAGAGAAATACTAAAGAATACCCTTCGGACAAAGTCAAAATAATCTTAAATGGAAGGCTGAAGATGCAGGAAGAAAATAAATATTAGGGGTATATATGTGTATATATATATATAATTTTATTTTATATATATGCTTACATTCAAATGAATATTGACAAAATAATACTATATGTGAACTTTTAAATCTCTTCATAGAATTAAAGTACAGGATAACACAGGATAGGATAAAGAGGGACTTAATGAGGCTAAGGTTTCTTATATTTCTTATGTATTTGTATTAAACTTTAATAAATCAAAAGTGTATGCAGTAATTTCTTGGGTAATTCCTAAAGTAAGATTAAAGCAAATGAATGAAATTAGAGGATAAATGGAATAATCAAATACTCTAAAAACTGACACCAACACATTTAAATAAAACAAAAAATAACAGTTTGTGAAACAAATAGAACGCATATAGCAAGATGAGTTTTAAACCAAACCACCTTTTACATTAACTACAAACAGATTGAATGCTCTAATTAAAAGAAAATAGTTTAACCTGGTATCTCCCACACACCTTCGTACTTACTGCTTAAAAGAAAAACACATTCACTATAAGAATACAGAAAACGTGAACGAAATGCATTGCATGGATCTTGTTTAGATAAAAAAAAAAAGACTTCGTAGAGGTGTTTTTATTTTCAGGCAATTATGAAAATTTAATGTTAAATAGATGTTAGATAATTGTGAGAAATGATTATTAGTTTTGTTAATTGTGGTTCATTTCACTATAATGATGTAAGAAAACATTTCATGTTTTTTTCAAAATATTTGGTGAGTATATGTGGATAAAATGCCATGGGATCTGCACTTTAATGTTTTTCAAACATAAGAGTAACAAGGATAGATAAAGAAAACCATGTCAAAATCTTAATAATAATTATTTTAAAGTAAGCCATCATCAAAACATGAAAAATGAAAAAAAATGACACAATATGAGCTTAGGGTAGATGTCTGAATTCGCCTCTAGTTAAATTGTTAAAGAAACATTGTGAACATTGTGAAACAATTTATACACATGAGAAATGTGTAAAATGCTGGAAACTGTGACCCTTCTCAGCCTCTCATTGAGGTAACTGTCTTTTTTTTTTTTTTTTTTTCCCACTCTGTCGCCCAGGCTGGAGTGCAGTGGCGCAGTCTCGGCTCACAGCAAGCTCCGCCTCCTGGGTTCATGCCATTCTCCTGCCTCAGGCTTCCAGGTAACTGGTACTACAGGCACCCGCCACCATGCCCGGCTAGTGTCTGTGTGTATGTGTGTGTGTGTGTGTGTGTTTAGTAGAGACGCGGTTACACTGTGTTAGCCAGGATGGTCTCGATCTCCTGACCTCGTGATCTGCCCGCCTCAGCCTCCCAAAGTGCTGGGATTACAGGCGTGAGCCACCGCACCTGGCTCATTGAGGAAACTTCCAAATGAAGTACCTAAGGAAAGAGACAATTGAATCCAAAGAGGATGGGAGGAAGGTCAAAAAGAATGGATAACTGAATAAATTGGGAAATTCAAGAACCAGAAAAGCAGAACATAGTAAATAAAGTGAAGGAGAGTACAAAATGAAAAACTGAACATCAATCAGTTAAATAGAAAACAAAAATATAGTAGAGATGAACAAGACTGAAGACTAAAGCTCTTACTTTGTAAATATATCAGCTGGTAACTGTAATATATGCACAAGGCTGACATTCATGATAGATAAAATTGATGTATTGAAAATTGATGTATTCCTGTTTTTGAAGAAGCTACAAGAAAACGTATGTGTGTTTTATACAAATCATAGCATTGTTACTCTTTGTGCTTTGCTTTTTTTACTTGAGAAAGGATCTTAAGAGTTTTTTTTTTTTTTTTTTTCTTACCTGAACAGTAATGAAATTCTCATGTTGCTTTTAAAGCTTCATCTTGCATCTCAGGTATGTATCATACTTTAACTAGATCTCAAATGAAGGACAAGTAATTGATTTTGTTTCTCTATCCAAGGTGTTGTTCTTAACAAACAATGCTGCAATGAATTGTCTTCTACTTTAAAAACATCTTACATATGTAGATATCTATAGGGTATGTTTTAAAAACATAATTGTTCAGGCTAAAGGTATACATATTTAGAAGTATGATTTGTCTTTCAGAGTTATTTTCACTATTTACAACCACATCAACAATAAGAATGTTTTTGCACACTCATTACCGCTAATGCCAAGCATTTACATATTGGCAACATGATGATAAAAACTATATCTTGTGATTTTTCTCAGGACTGAGGGTAAACATTTTCTTTTACATATTCAAAAGCCACTTGTCTTTTTCTGTATACTCTGTTTATTGTTTTTGCTCATTTTTAAATGGGTGCTGATCTTCATCTTATTTCATTTTAAGTGCTCATTTACCTACTAAATTAAACTAACTGGTCTGTAATTAAACTTCACTATGTGGAAGCATTCATATAATCTTTTTTATTTGTCATTTGACTTTAATATTTATGGGGTTTTTAAAGGCAGAATTTTCTCTTTTGGTTTATGTGTAGTGGTATTTACACTATTTTCTTTGACAACTTTTAGGATTTATGTTAGAATTTTTTTCACATCAAGTGATTTTTTAATTTTTTGGAACATGTATTTTTTTTCCTAATTTAAATCTTTTTCATGAAGTACAAAGTAAATATTCTAATTTTAAAACTTTTTCAGATGGCTATCCAGTTCTCTCAACAATTTTTAAACTATCTTTTTCTATAGTTTTATGATAATTTATAATAACTAGATACTCTCTCATTACCTTTCTTCTTAAACATTTTTTTTCTAACTATTCATAATTTTTTAAAAAAAATTCCATTTCACCTTAAGGACAAGATTACTTAGTTCCAATTGAATCTTGACAGTATTTTTATCAGGATACAAAAATACATTCTTTTGAAGGAGAACTGACATTTTTAGGATGCTGTGTCTTTATACCCAGAAATATAGGTTGCCTTTTTATCCCACTGAAGTATTTTTTGTGTGTGTTCCTCAGAGGCATTTAAAATGTATTTTCATAGATCTTGCATAACTTTTTGTCACTATTCTAAATGGAAAATTTATATTAGTCACATATTATATTTATTGTAATATGATACTTCATTCATAGTATAATGTTTTGAGTTTCTTACTTTCTATAGCTGAGTTCTAAAAGAGTTTAAAGTTAATTGAAAAAAAAATAGAGACAGGGTCTTGTTCTGTCTCCGAGGCTGGAATGCAGTGGCACAATCTTGGCTTACTGCAGCCTCAACCTCCTGGGCTCAGGTGATCCTCCTACCTCAGTCTCCTGAGTAGCTGTGACTATAGGCTTGTGCCACCATGCCCAGATTTTTTGTTTGTTTG
>NW_012115844.1:3166684-3173738 GCF_000951035.1 Colobus angolensis palliatus | reverse complement strand
GTTCTAAAAGAGTTTAAAGTTAATTGAAAAAAAAATAGAGACAGGGTCTTGTTCTGTCTCCGAGGCTGGAATGCAGTGGCATGATCATGGTTCACTGCAGCCTTGACCTCCTGCACTCAAGTGAGCCTCCCTCCTCGGCCTTCCTTCCGAGTGGCTGAGACTACAAGCGTATGACACCAGGCCTAACTGATTTTTTAAATTATTTTTTGTGTGTGTGAAGATGAGGTCTCACTATATTCCCCAGAGTGGTCTCAAACTCCTGGGCTCAAGTGATCCTCCCATCTCAGCCTTCCAAAGTGCTGGGATTACAGGTGCCAGTTGCTGTGCCCAGCCCCTTATCTGATTTTTAAAAATTTAAAGTGTTATCACTTTATACCATTTTGTATTTGATTTTAAAAGTATATGTTAAGGACTTCTGCAGTAACTTACAACTATGGTGTGACAAAGCTCATATTTTATGTTACTGTAACAGATCATGGTGCTTAGGTAAAAAAGTCAGGGGAAGAAGTAAAGGTGCAGATAAAGTAAATGCTGATTTGAAGAAGAGCAGATCCCATGGACAGCTTCTGAAACTGCTTTTGAGCAAGTACATGACTGTAGTTTCAAAGGCATCAGGCCTCAGTCAAAACTCTTACCACCAAAAAGAATGAGTTTATGTCCTTTGCAGGGACATGGATGAAGCTAGAAACCATCATTCTTAGCAAACTAATACAGGAACAGAAAACCAAACACTGCATGTTCTCATTCATAGGTGGGAGCTGAACAATGAGAACACATGGACACAGGAAGGAGACATCTCACACCAGAGCCTGCCGGGGGTGGGAGGCAACGGGAGGGAGAGTATTAGGACAAATACCTAATGCATGCAAGACTTAAAACCTAGATGACAGGTTGATAGATTCAGCAAACCACCATGGCACATGTATACCTATGTAACAAAACTGCATGATCTGTATATGTATCCCAGAACTTAAGGAAATAATAATAATTTTTTTTAAAAAAAACCTCTTACCAATGCGATGGAATCCAGAAGAGAAGGGCATGATGGTTGGTTTGTATTAGTAACAGAACACTCATAAGAATCTGTGGACCACTCTGTGGATTTGCCATAAAGTAGATGAGGATGTTGCTGGGGCTGGAGATAATGCAGGCAGGTGGACCTGAGAGCGCAGTAAAGTCTATTAGTGGTAGTATGACCTCATTTTTACCCTTATCCTGGAGCAATGTGGTAATATATGACATATATTGTGTACAAATATACACACATGCACACACATTACATATGCGCGTGCACACACACAAACACACACACACACACATTATAGTTTTCTGACATCCTGTTCCCTGTAGGATAAACTAAAAAGCAAAAACTCTCCTAGAATTAAGAGTGGAGTCTATTTCTTGGACGTGAGAGGTACTGCTAGAGCCCTGCTTGTTTCCACAGCCACTTTCGCTGTGCTCATACTTGCTTCCGACTGCAAATATCTGCATGCATTCTTAAGGTCTCCCTTTCTTTCCAAAATTGCAGACAGTCACTGTGCCTCTGAATGAAATTTTGAGGAAATTAATGACTCATGGGAGTAGTCATTAGCCCACGCCTATTAGGAGTGGGTGTAGAGATATTCCAGTTGATGTACAAACATTCCTCATCCCTTGGGAAGAAGTAACTCTTAGGTGCAGCAATTCTGGAAGTTCCCCAGGCAGGGAAATTGCACTTCAGTTGCCCACTGTGATTGCTGGATTAATGATGCACCCTGAATTAGCTCTGGTTGCCTTAAGAAAATACCACAGACTGGGTGGCTTAAACAACAGACATTTATTTTTTTCACAGTTCTGGAGCCAAGAAATCTGAAATCAAAGCGCCAGCAGGGTTGGTTTCTGATGAAGCCTCTCTTCCTGGCATGCAGACAGCCGGCTTCTTGCTGTGTCCTCACATGGCCTTTCCTCTGTGGACATGTACACACACACACACACACACACACAGAATGAGAGAGAGAGAGGTCTCTTTCTGGTGTCTTACTCTTTTTATGAAGACTAGTCCTATAAGATAGAGCCCCACCCTTATGACCTCATTTAACTTTAATTTTCTTATTAAAGGCCATGTCTCCAAGCACAGTCAATCGGGAAACTGATTTTAACATATGAATTTTGGGGAACACAGTTCTGTCTGCAACATATGCTATATTAGCTGTATTTCCTTCCCTGGATCATACTCTGAACATCAAAACCCTCTCCCCCAGAAGAAAATCTACTTTCTCTAAAATCCTTTTCTAAAAGTGTCTATGGAATAACTTATGCTAAAGCACTGGCCACAGATGATTAAACAGTGACTAGGGTTAAGGTAGGGATTTGGTCATAGGAAAAATGTAAGAATGAAAAGCTCATATATGAGTTACTGGACAGATTTCTTATTTTAATCTGTTTTATTTCCTACCTTTAGGTGTATCTATCTGTGTTTCTATGCATCTTCTTCCCATCTGTCTTTACAGGGTTACTTTTGCAAACATCAAAGCCACATAGAATTCTCCAAGATAGTTCCCTTCAAAAAGATTCTTTGTAAATAAATTATAGGCAGGAGGCTGAAGTTTCCAACTGTTATTAAGACTCTATTCAGAGCAACGTTTGATTTTTTTTTTTTTTTTTCTGTTTTGATGGCACCACCTCAGCAGGGTTCCAAGGCACCAATTTTTGCAGAGCCAAATCATTATTCAGGACTCAGGTTTATATAGAAGGCACACCAAGAATGCTCAACTCTGAGCATTGGTGTACCTTATTCCAATTAGGGTAAGAAGCACTCATTTCCCTCATGGCCATGTGGAGACGAAATTTCCCTAGGAGTAGAGGAATAAAGAAGATGGAAGCCCAATGCACTGATGGTGAATTTCTGAGGAACCATTCTTCATGAATCTTACATATGAAGCTGTAAAGCGACATGTCTAATTAGGGCCTTGTGGCTGGAAATGAAAGAAAATGTTGAGTTCACATGAATCTTATTAGGACACCCTGAGGTCATGAGGCTCTAAAGTTTTCACAGTGAACTTTGCTGGGGAATCTGTGAGCGAAGGCTCTGAAGAAAGAAATTTAAGGCATAAATCTGTTCATGAGCTATATGATGCTCAGTCCTGCCATCTTCTTGGGCCTCAGTTTCCTTATATGTAATTGAGATTAATCTCTCCTGAAACTAGAATATAAAACATCAGATGGTACTTAGAGAAAAATAAGGAATGATACATCTGAAATCTTTAGATGGAAGCTTCGGAAACTGGTTTGGTTATTGTTTGAAAATTAGTCTTTATGAGAAAGACTCATCACCTCTCTGGTATCATTCCTAATAATGTACAACCTCGATCTAATTATGAGAAAACTTGGAGCAAATCCAAATTGAGGTAAATTTGACAAAATAACTGATAAATACTTTTCGCATATGTCAAAGTCATGAAAAGCAAGGAGAAACTGAAGAAATTATATAAGACAAGAAAAAAAAAGCTGAGAGATATGATATCTAAATGCAATGTAGGATTCTGGATTAAATCCTAGAAAGATAAGGGACATTAATGGAAAAACTGTTCAAATTCAAATAAAGCCCATATTTTAGTTTTATTTTTACAGCAGCAATATAGGAACAATCTCAACAATCTGTCCCAATATAAGGACAAAACAATTAGTTTTGACCCCTAAATAGGAGCAAGTCATCAAGTGCTCTTCCTACAGCGTTAGAAGCTGTTGGGACGTTCATATTCTGCAACATAATTACTGTGAAGCTCTAGGCAGTTTATCCTCATTATTTGAACTCTTATGAGTTGAATATATATATATTCATATTATATATGTTAATATAAAGACATAATTATATATTCATGTTAATATATACAAATATTCATATAATGTATGGATATAATTATATATTCATGCTAATGCATAAGAATATAGTTATATATTAATACATACAAATATAATTATATATTCATATTCATACATATGAATATATAATGTGATACTGAAGACTGAGCATCATATAACTCATATATATATATATTCAGGAATTAATTCTGCAAAACAACTTAGCAATAACTTGGCTTCTAATAATACTACTTAAATAACTCCCTAAAAGGAAAGAAAATAATTTATTCTCTGCATTCTTTTATTGATATACATTGCCTACGAAGCAAATTTCAGATGGATGAGCATGCTAGTCAGTAGAATTCACTTGGATGTTTTTCTTGATTGTTTTATCCTGGATTGCAGTCAGACAGGCGTAGCATTATTATGGTCATCCTCCTTAATATTATCAGAGCTACAAAATTTCAAATACAGATATTCTCAAACAAAAATTCATGTTGCCCTCTATGGGCCTCAGTTTCCCCTTTTGTAAAATGAACGAGTTTTACTCAAAGTTGCCTGTGTCATTTCTAATACTCCAAAATTATTTACAGTTAAGAATGATTAGCTCCACCAAGTATTGGTGCACAGATATATTCATTTGAGCTACAGCTTTAAAGCATCTATAAAATATGTACTATGAAGAGAAATAAGGGCAGCAAGAAAGGATCACCTGGGAAATATTGATGATTCCTTTGAAAAGTATTCATTTTAATTGGAATGTCCTATTTCAATTTATAATGAATTTAACCTCTGAAATTCAATTTTCAAAGTGAGCTTGGTCAAGCTGTTTCCATTAGAGACTGTGAAACATGATGGAAATCTCAACTGGAGTGAAGATTCAGTTACAGAAAAATAAATGAAAAAACAATAGGGAAAAATAGTACTGAGTAAAGACAACTGTTTCACTATTTTGCTTTTTTTATTTTTAAGAAAACAGTGTGCTTAGGTGAAAAATATATTTTTAGTACCTCTTACATTTTCCACAATCCATCACTGCCTTTTCACTGAATGGCTAACAAGTGAAGATGGGAAAAGTTTGAATCAATGTGTCAGGGCCCACTTTTAAAGCAGTCATGTTTCAGTTCTATATTAGGAACACAGCTGCCTTTTTCTCATGGAAATGAGATTTTCATGTTGAAAAAAAAAAAAAAAACCCTGCAACTTTAGAGGAGAAAATCTAGAATATTTGTAAGTGGATGTTGCCTTAAGAATGGATAAACTTTATTAGAAGGGGAACACACTTTTTAGATATTTCTAAAAATACACATTGTGATTTTCAAATCACAAAGCTGTCTCAACACATTGGCCACAGGCAGAGTGATAAATTACAGATTCTTTTTGTTGTTCCCTGCTTATGTATGAACTATGTAAATATGATCATAAGTTACTTGTGTTTCCATGAGATATGTATAATTTTGAATTGTCATTGCAGAAGTGCTATAATAAATTACTAGTGCTGTTGAGTATTTATCTAGATTACTCTATTAAATTGAAGAAAATTTTTTTCATAAAAATGAAAACTTGTCATTTACAATACTATTCAAAAAGCAAGAGATATGAAGAGATAAAAATAAACGAAATACACAAACAAAAGAGAAAAAACTGGGGAAGAGGGAAAAAGGAAGTTACCCTAAGAATTATATTTAAGCAGATTCCCAAAGCAGTTGAAATACTAGTGATTGACACACAAACTATTTTTTTTTTAAATACTCTGTTAGTAATTCAAACCTGGTTGGCAGAGTAGGAGGAGCACAAATCTTAATCAAGAGACCGGGTTTTGAATCAAGCTTTGTTGTTAATTAGTTGGATACCTTTGGGGAAATTACACAGTCACTCCCAGACCCAGCTTCTTCATTTTAAAGCGTGTCTTGTAGAATGAGTAGCTGTGCCCTAAAAAGAAAATGGGGAATGCAGAAGTGTCCAAAGTAGAATGTTCCCTGAGTAATGACTATCCTGTGCACTTTGAGATTCATCAAAAGTTGAGTCATTATGATCTTAATTCATCCCCAGGAGACCTAAAATCCTGTGAATTTTCATGGTATAAAGTCCAACCCTGGCTGGCTAAAACATAATGATATTTTCAAATGTATCCATGTGTTTTGGCATAGAGTGAGCATGCCTAATGAGTCACCAACTTATAAAATCGTGACATCCTTCCATTCAATATATAGTAATTAACCACCTACTCTGTCTCAGGCACTGTTCTAACTAGGAAATCAGCAGTGTATACAACGGTCTCTATTGCCATAGAACTTCCATTCTGACTGCGGAAGAGACAGACAATAATCGCATAAACCAACAGACTTGCTAGCTTATAAATGCCATGAAGAAAGATCAAACATCAACATCAAAGAATAATTGCCCCATTTACTGAATGTTTTAATGCGAAGTCATTTAATATACTTTTTATTCTCATCCCAACAGTCACAAAAATTGACACCATTTTTTACTTTACAGAACATGAGACTGAAACTCCTAAACTTTGTTACATTATCAACATGTTACAGTATAAAAGTAGAAATGCAGACTGGGAATTCAAATTAGTATTTTGACCACAGAGTCTCTTTCTACAACAATGCACAGCCCCAGTGACCTCATAAGCACTGGGCATACTTTTTCCTTAACAGAAAACGTTTTCTTAACCTCATTTGGGTTATAATGGAAGTAGGCATAACAGTAGATACTTGTCAGGAAACTAAAATGGCTTTTGAAAACATATTCATAAATCAGCACTTCCATACAAGAAATGTGGCACATGTGCACAATGATTAATCTGTAATGCATTTTATAAATATTTAGGAACCCTCTACTTCGGTACCAGGCACTGCCCCAGACAACTGGTATACCACCATGTGCAAAAGAACTGTGGTCTCTGTCTTACTCCACCTGGCATGTACAAGTGGAAAGACCGCAAGGTATGGGCCAGAAAAAGATGATGTGACAGAGTGTTAAGTAAGAATATAGGCATTGGACCCAGCCTGGATCTGGGGGTCAGGGTCAGAAAGATTAAAGTCTGTTGAATCTATGTGTTTTAAAACTTTTAGACCACTTTGTACTCATTGTTTAACCAGTATTAGATAGATACTTAGACAATTTAAGTCAGTTTTCTGAAAGGAGTAATAAAATTTAAAGAATGTTACAGGTCAGGAGATCGAGACCATTCTGGCTAACA
>NW_012115844.1:3125397-3166634 GCF_000951035.1 Colobus angolensis palliatus | reverse complement strand
GTCTCTACCAAAAAATACAAGAAAAAAAAAAAAAATTAGCCAGGCGTAGTGGTGGGCGCCTATAGTCCCAGCTACTCGGGAGGCTGAGGCAAGAGAATGGCGTGAACCCAGGAGGCAGAGCTTACAGTGAGCTGAGATCACGCCACTGCACTCCAGCCTGGGTGACAGAGCGAACGCGAGACTCCATCTCAAAAAAAAAAAAAAAAGTTACATCCAGTTCAATGACTCAGCATTCTGACTATGCATTTGAGTAAATAATTTATTTTCTCTAAATCATGGGTTCTTCATCTGTTTTATGAGGCTACTAATACACACTTATACTGCTTCATAGCTTGGTTGAAAGCCTGTAATTGGAGAATGAACGTAAAAGAAGTTAGCAAATCATAATATTTACATATCATTGTATTTCACTATAAGAATTATCAATTACCTTTTGCTCAATTGAATATAGTTATGAATAAGGAGCAATCTAGTCATGCTACTCATTATATGATGTATAACAAATACATGGTGTTGTAGGAGAAACCAGTATGAGAGATGACATTCTAGAGCAGGCATTCAATGGATGAATTAGTTTTTTTGGATTCAAATGTAGAATACACAAATGGCAATAAACTGGGAACTGCTGGAAATATTTATGAGAACTAACTTGTTTGCTATGTACTATGTACCTTGGGCCTTTCTTTTCTTCATGTAACAAAAGGGACATTCCACTTTCCCTCACAGTAGTTCTGGCAGCTTCATTGACAACAGTGTCATCGTTAGATAATTAGGATTGTAAGCTTTTACTTTTCTCCATTTTCTACATAGGATTTACTATACTTCCAGGCTTGACTTCTTTTGATGTATTGAAGGTGAATCACGTGAAAAACATACTATGAATTATTAATGTAAATAGTGTAGAAGTAGTAATCATAGAACAGAACTTAACATTAGCCAAATGCTTATTCTATGCCATATCCTTGATTGTCTCTTTTGGGGTCCCTAGAAGCAGGCCCTCAAACAAGGATTTGAGTACAAGTGGTTTAATAAAGAGATGACTCTATAAAATATAAGTATTGGAATAGGAAAATAAGACAATAGGTAAAAAGGCTACGGAAGATAGGTTGTCAGATAATTACAACCTATCTCGGGCCTGCTTTCCCTGTGGGAATCTGAAACAAAGTGTAAGATATGACCCTTCCAGGTATCCCGCCTTAGGAAGAGGACTTTGGGGCATTTAACTGCCAGTGCCCAACAGTCACAGTTGAGTCCTGCTGATGAGATAGAAAACCTGCAACCTGCCCTGTTTGCAGGCAGAACAGACAGTTAAATGTATCAGCCAAGGAACAGCAGAGGCTGGTAGCTGGAGCTTGGACAGTCGAGCCCGTAAAAGGTAGGGAATGGATTTGTCACCAACATCAACTTTGCATGTATTCTATGATAAATATTTATAATTCCATGCAGTCTGTATTATTACCAATGCTAATTTATAAATGAAGAAACTGAGGTTCAGAGAAGTTACTTAATTCACTTAAGGCCACACAGCTAGTAAGCAGAGGAGGTGAATTCCAAACCCAGGATTTCATCTGACTTCCATGCTTAGACTCTTGACCTCTCATTAATACGTTGCTTACTTGGCAACTAGTCAGTTTTGGAAAGTTGGGTTTTTCTGGGGAATATCATGGGGCTGACTGACTGATGCTGTCAATCACAGTATGTTAATAATCTATAATAAATCATAAAAGTGTAATAGAACTGTGGAATCCCTGAAGTAAAACATGATAAACCTCCACTTCTTTCTCTTTCTTTGCAGTGTTCTTAAGTATTTGTTCCAGTGTGTAGATGTTCCCATTATGCTTTTCTGTAGGCATATGTATATGGGAAATATTGAAGTGGGACATGACAAATATGTATTAACTTTGGGACATTTTTATTATTAGGGGCTAGGCTTAAGGCATCTCATCACTTGTTTCTAGGATGTTAATGAATGTTTTGGGTGAAATAAATTCCCTTTAGCTTGCACAAGCTGGATTGGAACTCCACACTGGATTTCAGGGAAAACATGGCTTTTAAGGAAAAGAAAGAATTCAAATAAGGATAGAATATAGGACTACGAAAGGTATAGAGGAGAAGGAATGTCATTCCAGGTAATAAAAGTTAGTATGAGGATATTTGTGGGAGCAGTACTCTGCAAAGTGCATTCTGAGGATATGAACAAAATAATCTTATAGAATGGAATTTATGAGAGATATGGGACTCAAGGTCATAACGCTATATTGAGGTCAGATTGCAGGGGCTCCTGAATGCCAGGCTTAGAAGTTTGAATTTTACCTCATCCTTTCGGACCTAGAGAAGACCTTTACTTCCATAAATAAAAGGACAGCATTTACTTCCTAGCTGTCATTACGGGCAGAATTATTGCTTCTACTATGCCAACCCTAATATTGCCTTTTGGTTTTTCTTTATTTCACAGTAAAATAAACTAGTTCACTGCAAGCAATTTTCTACAATAGCCAAATTGTAAAATAAAAGTCCTACATAAATTCACCCGCAAAACATCAGTTTAGTGTACCTTCCAGATATATATACACATATGTATCTCTCATACACAGGCAGTCTCAATAAACAAGCTGCTCCTTTGTAATTCCAAATTTGTTCACTTGATATAACATTAATATATTTATGTACCAAGACGTATCAATCTAATGCATCATGTTTATGTGTATGTATGTTGGTAAAAATAGTTATAAACTACAAAAATCATCCCTAATCTTACCATGGCTAGAAATAAATATTTGTATTTATGAAAGTAGCTAAAGATTCCCCTGGACCCATTCCATTCCATTTGTATAAGGTAAATCTCTGTACCTTTCCTGACAGATTAATATGTATCTTTCCTTTTCTTAAAAAAGTATATATATACATATTTACACGCACACATATATTTGTATATTTTAATAGAAATGTAATAATTCATACTTATAAAACTGCCTCTTGCTTTTTCTTATTGAATGCATCATGGACGAGACGTACTTTATTCCTCCTAATAGATCAATAATATGAATTCACTCAGCCACTTTTCCTATTGTTGTAAATAAGTTTTTTCCTTAGTGTGGTTTCTAGCAGTGTTTATTTTTATGAATTTGTAACATATGTTTCAGCTGTGAACATTATGTGGAAACACTTCTACTTGCTGTCCAAACCTCTAGTCCAAATTGTGACTCCAAACAGAACTCTCAGGACCATGTTCCATCTGACCAAATCCTCAAGCAAGTTCTGTAGCCCAGCACTCATTTGCTTAGTCGCCAACCACATTATTTTTAAATTAAGTTCCTAGTATGTGCCGGAAACTGCGCATGGTGTCAAAAGAGTGAAGTATATCTAAGATCTGATCCCCCTCTCACAGATTTTGGCAACAGCAAGTTGAGAACATAATGAATTTTACGGCAAAGTTTCAAATGCTTTCATAAAAAATTTAGTTTTGTCCCTAACACAAGCTTGACTCATTTTTGTTCCTGTGATTCAGACATATTTCTGGTATCTGGAGGACTGCTGGTGGGTGTGTGCATCATATATGTTCATATGGTTAATAAACTCAGGAATTTTTTGTGAAAAAACATGAATTACCCTAAAAGAGACCTACAAGGCGTATCATGACTGGTTTAAGGCAAATACGTAATGATCTGATTGGAGGATGAATCTAAAGATTGGAAAATTTGAGCCTATGCAGTGTTGAGCACCGAGGCTCTGAGGTCACAAAGCTGTTGCTCCCACTACGCCACTACTTTTCTCCACTTCACTAATTTTCAGCAATGGGATTTTTGACATGGTGTTTATCTTCTCAGTGCCTTGGTTTCTTCATTTCTGAACTTATGATTTTAAAGATGGAATTTTGTAAAGCTTAAATGAGATAATGCATGCTAAGGACTAATCATAATGTCCAAGGAATTATGAAGAATAATGATGTAGCTGTATGAATCACCTCAAGGAATTAAATAGACAAGTTCAATACTTTTAGCGATTATTTTATTAGTATTTCTTTCTCTCCCATTATCTTGTGGGATCATATTTGTTTTTTGTTTTTTTTTTTTTTACCACAAATGCCTTTGTTAGCTTGTTTTGATAAGTTTTTTTTTTACTTTTAATTTTATGGGTGTATTAGTCCATTCTTATGATGCTAATAAGGAAATACCCGAGACTCAGTAATTTTTAAAGGAAAGAGGTTTAATTGACTCCAGTTCAGCATGGCTGGGGAGGCCTCAGGAAGTTACAATCATGGTGGAAGGGGAAGCAAACGTGTTCCTCTTCACATGGCAGCATCAAGGAGAAGAATGTGTGTCCAGCGTAGGGGGAAGCCCCTTATAAAACGATCACTTCTCATGACAACTAACTCACTATCACAAGAACTGGATGGGGGAAACCTCCCTCATGATTCAATTATCTGCACCTGGTTCCTCCCATGACAGGTTGGGATTATGGGAACTACAATTCAAGATGAGATTTGGGTGGGGACACAGCTAAACCATATCAATGGGTATATGGTAGGTGTATATAAAATATATATAATATATAAAAATATATACACCTCCTATATACATAATCTCTGTATAATCTATATTAACATGTTATATATAATTATATATACCTACTATATATCTATAAAATTAAGAGTTAAAAAAATTAACAAGGAAACAAACAAATTTGAGGTAAAAATCAAGTATGATCCAATAAGATAACGGTAGAAAAATAAATACAATACTAACAAAATAATAATAGTAAAAGTAAAAAAGAAAAATCTAATTAAAAATAAAAGTAAAAAATAATATCTCATGATGGAGCACCCAAGATATTTTGATACAGGCATACAATGTGTCACATTAGAGTAAATGAATTGTCCATTACCTCAACCATTTATCCTTTCTTTGTGTTACAAACATTCCAATTGTACTCTTTTAGTTATTTTAAAATGTCAAATGGGTATTTTTAAATAAGAGAGTAGACAAAAAAGAGTTGGATTACAATAATTTCCAGGGACCCTGAGAATGTAGTCTCAGATAAAATCTGTAGTGGTTAAGCTGCTTCACTTATTGGCAATTGTGTAAGGGGTCCCCATAAATACTGCTGGGTTTAATGATGCACTAGGAAAACTCATAGAAATCAGTATATAATTATGTTCATGGCTATGACTTATTGTAGCAAAAGAATCAGCAAAGTAATCTAGCAAAAGTAAAATCAGCAAAGAGAAGTCACCTTTTCTTGCACCTGGGGTGAAATTCGGAGAAAACTAGACTCAAGCTTCCAGCAGACTTCTCATGGTGTATTCACACAAGACACACCTAATACTTCAAGCAACAAGTTGTAATAATGTACGTAAAACATCATCTACCAGAGGAATTCATTACAGCCTTATTGCCTGAAGTATCTGTTCATGGCTGGTCATGTAAAAGCCATCAGCCTCAGATGTATTAATATTGCAGACTCTCAGAAAGAAAGCAGATATTCAGCATAAACCATAATGTTTGCACTGTTTAGACACAGGGAGCTACATTTACCAGTTCCTAGAATGGTGGGAAATTGAAGTTACCAGATGCCTCCTGAGGACCAACCTTGCAAGGAGGTCTTTCTAAGAATAGCTTTGTTAATGATTTTCTACATAGCAATGAAAAAGAAAATACTTACAGAGAAGGTGCAATTGCATTTAACAGGAAGTCACAGTGGAGGTAGGAATGCCTGCAACAGTAGTGGTGCTATATGATATGTAATATTTGCATTTACAATAAAGTTATACCAAAAACGTATTCTATTTCACTGCCTTGAAGTTGCTTCCACACTGAGGAGTTAGCATTCTGTCCAAACACTGGTGTTCCCAGCCTTAAGCATTTTAAATCCCCATTGCAAACATTTTTTCATGCATGTTGGAAGATGTGCAGGCATTTTGCTTACTCTTCTCTTTCCCTTTTTGGCTTCTGAGGCTGACAGCTTCAACCTAGGAATCATCAGTAGAGATTACATTTAGGCACCTAAGCAGAGGCAGTAGTGTCTTTTATAGACATTTACTCTCATTAGAGACTAAGTAACATTTAGACGTGATCTAAACTAAATGTTTGTGTCACACTCAATATTTCTATGTTAAAATATTTACTCCCAGTGTCATGGTATTTGGAGGTGAGACCTTCATGAGATAATTTGGGTTAGGTTAAGTTGTGAGAGTGGAGCCCTAATGAATGGGATTAATGCCTTTATAAAAGAGATCCCCAAGAGCCATGTTGCCCCTCCGACAATGTGAAGACACAGCAAGAAGATGGCTATCTACGAACAAGAAAGCAGGCCCTCACCAGACACCACATCTGCCAGCATCTTGATCTTGGATTTCCCAGCCTCCAGATATGTGACAGATAAATGTTTGTTGCTTAAGCCACCCAGTCTATGGTGATTCGTTATAGTAGGCTGAACTAAGACATATAGAGTAGAAACACAAGAAAATATGGCAGCCAAGAATAAATTCGAGATCAACAAGAACCAACTCACTGGAAACTCTATGATCAGGTAAATGACACCTGAGAAGGACTGGAGTTCCTGTTTACCTAGTGACACCCATTTTTACATAGTATTCCCTTTCCCCAGGCTTTCTGCATTTATTCAACAAAATCATATTTAGTACGTGTATCAGGCAAACACTTTCCTAAGAATTGGGACTCAAACAGTGAATCAGAGAGCAAAACGCCCTGCCTTCATGGAGTGTGCATTCTGGTAAATACAGATCTTAAACTTGTTCCAAGTTTGCTAAATAGATCTCATATGGCTTCATTTAAATCACATAAAATTCTCAGCAGAACATAGCTAAAGGTAACATTGAATTTTTTTCTCCATTTATGATGAAAGTGCTATGACACCACCTTCAAATCAAATAAATATAATATTATCCAGCTCTCATTTCACCATGTTTGTTCCATTATGAAATATTTATTTACTCTCTATAAAAGACACCTAAGAAATTTGGCAAGACTTGGCTCTTAACTCATGTTAATTCTCATTGATCATTAATTTCAAGCATTTTGAGTTAATCCACATAAGAGATACCTTTCACATACCTGTATGAGAGATTTTATGTATTCTAAGTGTTCAAATACAACATTAATTTAATTGCCTCGTTAGATAGTGATAAAAACCTGTAATTTCTGTTAAGAATTATGTTCTTCTCTTTAAAAAGTCAGGACACATTCTCACCTTTACAGTTCCTGGCACTTTTTCCTTCCTCCAGGATTTCTCATTGTACAATGATGGCTGCTCAGTTATCAAATTGGCAGATTCCTTCAGCACTCTGAGATGTAACCCCTGACTGTGCTGAATAAATTAATGTATGAGGGCAGCCTTCTTCAGAGTATTCAGAGCTATCAACCTCAATGGCACTCCCTATCATTGGCCACCAGTGAATTTAATCAGCAATGTCTCCTTAATAACTCTGTTTCATCCTAAAGTGATTTTTTTTTTTTTTTAATGGAGTCTGGCTCTGTCGTCCAGGCTGGAGTACACTGGTGCGATCTGGCTCACTGAACCTCCATCCGCCTCCTGGGTTCAAGCGATTCTCCTGCCTCAGCCTCCAGAGTAGCTGGGACTACAGGCATATGCCACAATGCCCAGCTATTTTTTTGTATTTTTAGTAGAGACAGAGTTTCACCGTGTTAGCCAGGTTGGTCTCGATCTCTTGACCTCATGATCTGCCTGCATTGGCCTCACAAAGTGCTGGGATCACAGGCATGAGCCACTGCACCCAGCCCAAAAGTGACTCTTCTTCAAAATCACCCATAGGGTGGTCTTTGTAAGGCTCTAATTCTCCATCATGATTGTGTAGTTTGGTTTGACCTAATATTTGTTGCTGGGGAGAGAGGACCAGACTAGGAAAGTGTACTTTGTATGTGACAAGCTGAATAGGTTGTTGACAGATTTTTACAAGGGCGCTGTCAAACATAATTGGAAACATTGTGGCAGAGCTGTTGATTCTCGGGAAATGACACCTGCAAAGAGGTTACTTGTCAATCTCAAGCCATGGGGTTCTACTATAGTAAGATAAAACAAAACTTCCTGTAGGGAAAAAATGGCAGAGCTTTTCAAGGGAGAAGGATGTGGGAAGCCATGGTCATTTTGAAAACAATTGCTGCAGGCACATGGAACAGGAAGAAGACAAGGTTATGTATCCATCATATTTATAGACACATAGACATTACCATCGCTGCCATTTTTTGATTGGTACGATAAGTATTTAGCAACTGACTTTCAAATGACATACAACACACACACACAGAGACACAAGTCTTTGGATGACAATTAGAACAATTTCACAGTACACTGAAAGATTCTAGACAGCAGAGAAGACCTGAGCTCTTTTCCTGGTTTGTCTGCTTACAGGCAGAGGAATTTTGGATACGTCATTTCACCTCTTTGCATGTCAGTTTCCTCAGCTATAAATGAGGAAATTGGATGCAATATTTAAAACTCCTCTTTTTTTCCCAGTCCTGATATTTATTGAGTAAATATTTCTGGCATAATATAAACATATACAAATTTAAATTATGAGATATCACATACATCTTTTCCATGCTTATAGTCCCTTTTCAAGTAAGTAACGGTCATGAAAGTTTCTGTGGTTCAGCAAAAAAAAGGAAGAGAAAGAGAGAAACTCAAAATTTGAAAATCATTATTACTGTGAAATTACCTGGTTCTCGGTAAGAACTTCAATATTTAATACCTATTTGTTCATATTAGATGATCACTGAGGCCAGTGGGAGATGTTAAATGGTAGAACAAGGCAACATGTTTAAAAGTTTATAAATGTGGGCTGTATTAAACACAGACTGGAATCTGCTTTAATTGTGGATTCACTAACAATGTTTAAAGAATTTTGAGGCTCCTTGAAGTATAATTAGCAAATAATGTGATCAAAACATGGAACTCTCAGTGGACAAATTATCATTAATGGGTTGATACACATAAGATGGCAAATTGAGCCGACTTTCTTATCTCACTACTCAATAAACAGCAGTTAAAATATAAGTTTGCTATACCACTTTTAAATTTAAATAATAATAATAATACTAGAAATCACTCCCAAGCCTGTGCATCTCTTATTCTTAGCAAATCTTGGGATATTGGGTTCATGGACACTTTTTCATGCTAGCAGACCCATCACTCAGTTTCTTATTTTCCAATTCTGGTCATTGATTTCCAGCCATAGATGTTCATATAACGGTACTTAGTAATATGTTGAAGATCCTTTTAAAAGGGCATATTTTTGATTCCCTAATTTGTTAATTGTGTCTAATTTGTTAATATGAGCATCTAAGATGGCAAAGTTCACTGTTTGCTTAGAAATAGCTGCACTCAAGGCCACAACCCTAGTTCTATACCAACCATGTCTGCATTATAGAAGACTGCTTAAGCAAGCTCACAAATCACATGACATTGTGTTCTCTCCTCCCTGGAGGGTGGGGATTGAAAGTAAAAAATGGAGATTGGAAAGACAAGGGAAGTAGATGAAAAGGGTAGCCTTAAAAGTGTACTTCGAGCCTATCTCCATGAAAGAGTTTATGACCAGATCTATGATCAGATTAGAGGTCATTGACCTTTCACCCAAAGGAATTTTCAACTCCAATCTCCATGGCATAGTACTTAGTGTAAGCTGATTTTATTTGTTTTATATAATGAAAACAAAAACAAAAATATCTACTTTTTATTTTCCTTTTGTGAACATCTATAAGTTTACTCAATGACCATTAAAAACATGATTATTAGTTATACCAATTGCCCAGTATATGAAAAGGCACCTGAAAACATTTATTCTGATATGAGAATTAGTAGAAAGTCCAAGCTCAGGTATGCTGTACAGCTTCTTAAACACTTTTCAGAAGGGCAACTTCCCCTCAATGCCATCTTCTAAAACAAATGGAAACGGATAATTCAAGGACCAAAACAAAACTGAGACATATGCAGATTATATTTAATGGAAATGAATAATGTTGTACACGGTTTGTAAATTGTTGTTTGTTTTTTTATTGATAGATAATAATTGTGCATATTTATGGAATCCATGTGATATTTTGAGACATGCATCTAATGTGTAATGATCAAATCCAGACAATTAGGTACCCATCACTCCAAACAGTTACAATTTTTTTTTTTTTTTTTTTTTTTTTGAGACGGAGTCTGGCTCTGTCGCCCAGGCTGGAGTGCGGTGGCCGGATCTCAGCTCACTGCAAGCTCCGCCTCCCAGGTTTACGCCATTCTCCTGCCTCAGCCTCCCGAGTAGCTGGGACTACAGGCACTCGCCTCGTCGCCCGGCTAGTTTTTTGTATTCTTTAGTAGAGACGGGGTTTCACCGTATTAGCCAGGGTGGTCTCGATCTCCTGACCTTGTGATTCGCCCGTCTCGGCCTCCCAAAGTGCTAGGATTACAGGCTTGAGCCACCGCGCCCGGCCCAAACAGTTACAATTTATTTGTGTTGGGAATATTTTAAACTTCTCTTCTAGCTTTGATGAAACATACAATAAATTATTGTTAACTATGGTCACCCTACCATGCTAGTTAACATTAGAAGGTTCTGCCTTCTATCTAACTGTGTGTTTGTACCCATTATCCAACATCTCTTCACCACCTCTCACCCTTTCTACTCTCTGATACCCATAATTCCACTCTCTACCTTCACTACATCAACTTTTTTAGCTCTCCTATATGAGTAAGAACATGTGATATTTGGCTTTCTATACCTGCCTTATTTCACTTGACATAAGGCTTCCTGTTCCACACGTTACTGCAAATAACAGGTACTTATTCTTTATCATATTCTAATATCATTTGGCTATGTCCCCACCCATCTCATCTTGAATTGTAGTTGTCATAATCCACATGTCACGGGAGGGATCCGGTGGGAGGTAATTGAATCATGGGGGCGCGTTTTCCCATGCCATTGAACAAGTTTCATTAAATCTGTTGGTTTTATAAAGGGCAGTTCTGCACACACTCTCTTGCCTGCTGCCATGTAAGATGTGCCTTTGCTCCTCCTTCACCTCCTGCCATGATTGCGAGGCGTCCCTAGCCATGTGGAACTATGAGTCCATTAAATCTCTTTTTATTTACAAATTACCCAGTCTTGGGTATTTATTCATGGCAGTATGAAAATGGACAAATCCATATTCCATTGTATATATACACCACATTTTCTTTATCCACTCATCCGTTGGTGGACACTTAGGTTGATTACATATTTTGCCTACTATTAATAAAGCACTACTGTTAATAGTGCTTTAATGAATATGGTAATGCAGATATCTATTCTATATACTGATTTCATTTCCTTTGTCTATATATCCAAGAGGAGGATTGCTGGATTACATGATAAATTTGCTTTTAGTTTTTTTGAGAAAGTTCCATACTGTTTTCTATAGTGACTGTACCAATTCACATTTCCACTAGCAGTGTACTTGCATTCCCCTCTCTCCACAGGCTCACCAGCACTCCTTTAAAAATCTTTTTGATAATAGCCATTTTAACTGGGGTGAGATAATACCTCATCATGGTTTTAATTTGCATTCCTCTGATGATCAGTGACATTGAGAATTTTTAAATTGCCCATTTTTCATTGGATTATTTGTTTGCTACTTAGTTGAGTTACTTATATATATTTTTTATTAATCTTTCACCAGATGGATAAATCTGCAAAGATTAACTTCCATTATATAGATTGATTGTTTTGTCATTCTATTGACTGTTTCCATTCCGTGAAGAAACATTTTAGCTTAATGTAATCTCACTGGTCTATTTTACTTTTGTTATTTGTGCGTTTGAGGTCTTACCCAAAAATTCTTCGCCAAGACCAACAGCCTAAAGCTTTTTTCCAATGTTTTCTTCTAGTAGTTTTATACTTTCAGGGATTACATTTAAGTTTTTAATCAATTTTGATTTAATTTTTATATATGGTGAGATATAAGGGTCTAGTTTTCTTTTTTTTTGCATATGGATATCAAGTTTCTGCAGTATCATTTATTGAAGAGACTGTCCTTTCTCCCACTGAATGTTCTTGATGCCTTTGCAAAAATCAGTTAGCTGTAAGCACATGGATTTACTTCTAAGTTCTCTATTTTGTTCCATTGGCCTATGTGTCTGTTTTTATGCTAGTAACATGTTGTTTTGTTACTGTAGCTTTGTAGTGTATTTTAAGGTCAGGTAGTGTTATGCCTCCAACTTTGTTCCTTTTTGCTCAAGATTGTTTTGGCTATTCTAGACTTCCTGTTACCATATTAATTTTAGACTTTTTTGTAAAGAATGACATTGGTATATGACACTGCAAGATTGCACTGAATCTGTCGATCTGTCGATTAGTTTCAGTAGTACAGTCATTTTAACAAAATTAATTCTTGCAATCCACGGATGTAGGATATCTTTTCATTTTTTATAATCTCTTTATTTTGTCAGTGTTTTATAGTTTTACTTGTAGAGATCTTTCACCTCCTTGTTTAAATTTATTCTTAGGTATTTTCTTTGTAGATTCTGCAAATGGCATTGCTTTTTGGATTTCCTTCAATGAGTTTGCTGTTGGCATACTAAAATGCTGTTGATTTTTGTGTGTCAATTGAACAAACACACTTTGTGTGTCAATGAATAAACACTGTTATAAAGAGTATAAATTGCTAGTTTTCTGAGAAGGCAATTTGAGAGTATTCATTAAAATTTTAAAAACACACATACTCATCAAGGTAAAAAATTTAACTGCAGATAAGTGTTCTAGAGAAATATTTATGCACGCACTTAAAGGGGAAAAGTTACAAGCATGTAAACTGCAGCATTTTTAACAGCAAAAAATTATTTTCATAGTAGAAACTAAAAAATTATTCAATTCAAAAATGATTAACAAATCATAAACATCCACAATAAAGACTCTATTAGGTCAGAACGAACTTCTAAGCTTAGTAGACATAGTGCCTAAAGCTGACACAAATGTTCTAACTTTAATCTTTCAAAATCAAGTAAAACAGTGAATATAATAATTATTATAGCAATTATTATATAATTAGTTCATTCTTACTTATATTCATTTATACCAAAAAGTAATAAAGAATATTATTATCTTAATATAAAAGGCTTATGAAGAAAAAAAATCACTAATGTCCATGAAAGTCATATCTCAATTCTGTATTTAGATGTTAAAAGCAATTATATATATTTATATATAAACTGCAATGTTATGATTTCCAACATAACCAGTAATTTTGAACCATATGAATAGTATTCCACAAATTATTATTATTATCTCTCAAAAGAGAGTATCTATAAAGTATGTAAGTGCATAAAGTATCTGGAAGAATGCACATCTAGCTTCAAATGGGGACTACTTTTACCAAGAGTACTAACTCCTTTTGTTCTGAGGGTATGTGTGAAGAGATCTTTTACTTTTGGCTTTACATGCTTAGATATGTGTGAAATTATCTTACAATATGGGTATAGGTTTGAAATATAATACATTTTTATTTAAATTGTACCATTTTGGTTGCTAGTGTGCATAACAAATCAAGTCAGACTTAGTGGCTTTATCTGAAAGTTCTTATTACAATCTCACATTCTGAAGGACAGCCACATGGACATTACACAATGCTTGTCTCTGCATCATGACATATGGGACCTTTGCTTGGATGAATTAAAGACTAACCATAATGTGATGATTGGGGGTTGAGATCATTTTAAGGATCTTTCACTGACAGGTCTGGTGCCTGGGCTGGAATGAATCAAGAGCCAGAACTGCTTACTCTCATGCATACACGCAAGATCAGCACGTAGCTTAATTTTCTCAGTATGGCAGTTCCACGGCAATTAGACGGCCTTCATGAAGGGACTGAAGTATGAGTTTTCCAATAAGTGAAGCAAAATCTGCATCACCTTTTGGGTCAGAAGAATGTCATTTCTGCCATACTCAAAGCAATCACAAGGCCTTTTTTCTTTCCTCGTTTTTAAGGGAGAAGTTGCAAATGCACACTATCAATAAATATGTGCAATACAGTTACAGGTATCTTTTGAAGATACAACTCTCTCCAATTTGACTTCTAGTCACAACAGTTTACATCCCTTCAACTCAGAAAATACATTCGCCTTCCCCAGCACTTCCAAGTTTTCTCCTATTATGGCATCATATAGAAGTTTAAGATTTCATTATCAAAATCAGGTCCATGCTCCGATGAAGCCCCTGTGTGCGACAACTCTAGGGCAGTTTCTATCACTTTAAAAATTTGTAAACTAGGAACTAGGCCGGACGCGGTGACTCACGCCTGTAATCCCAGCACTGTGGGAGGCTGAGGTGGTCGGATCACGAGGTCAGGAGATCGAGACCATCCTGGCTAACATGGTGAAACCTCGTCTCCACTAAAAGTACAAAAAATCAGCCGGGCGTGGTGGCGGGCACCTGTAGTCCCAGCTACACGAGAGGCTGAGGCAGGAGAATGGCGTGAACCCGGGAGGCCGGGCTTGCAGTGAGCCGAGATCCGGCCACTGCGCTCCAGCCTGGGGGACAGAGCCAGACTCCGTTTCAAAAAAAAAAAAGAAAAATCTGTACACTAAAGACACAGAAGGCTATATACCTCCCGACTCTCTCTCTCTCTCTCTCTCTCTCTCTCTCTCTCTCTGTCTCTCTCTCTCTGTCTCTCTCTCTCTCACACACACACAGACACACTTCAATAGTGGGACAGGCACATAACACCCACTGCAGTCATTTTCATTCAAAGGCACACAAAATAGAAGACACCAGATAATAACAATTTCTAAAATGCAAGCAAGCACATGTCACCAGTTCTCAATTAGAATTCCATGCTACTCCTTTTTAATTGTTATACTTGACTCTTGGCTCTGCACTCTGTGGTCGTGGCCCAACCTTCTAAATCAATCAGTTTTCTATATTTTTACAAGAATGCATGTTTGTAACTAAGTGTCCCTCTCACCCAACTTTCTGCATATGAAAATCTGGTTTCTCAAAAGTCTATTTTCTCTTTACACTGTCTGTTCCTTTCAGTCATTTTTACTTACAATCTTTCTAGAGTCAGGTGTGGTGGCTCATGCCTGTAATCTCAGTACTTTGGGAGGTAAAGGCAGAAGGATCACTTAAAGCCTAACTTGGGCAACATAATGAGATTGAGATCATATCTCTACAAATATATATATATATATATATACACACACACACACACACACACACATATTCAAATGGCATGCCATGTTGGCACATACCTGTAGTCCTAGTTACTCAAAGGCTGAGGCAGGAGGATCTCTTGAGCCCAGGAATTCAAGGCTGCAATGAGCTGTATTGGCACTGCCCCTGAACATCCGTCTGTGCCAGAGAGCAAGATCCTGTCTCCGAATAAAATTAGTAAATAAATAACATTAGTCGAATTAGTAAACATTAGTAAATAAATACAAATAAAACTTTTCAGGTTTCTTGTATGTCAATTTATAATTTATTCCTTTAGAGGAAGAAAACATCTACAAATTGTCTCTGGATTACGTTTCCGGGAGGCTCTTCAGATTCTCAGAAGTTCTATAGTTTAACAGAGATGGTCCGTAAAGCACAATGTTAGGATCCTTAGAGGGCTTCGGTCTATTTTAAAGGGTCTGTGAGGTACCACCTAATATATTTCTAAAGTATTACAAAGGATTTCTACAATAATAACCTCGGCTTTATATTTATTCTGCGAGTATCCTGTGTTTTATTTTTGCCTGGTGGCTCTTTATCACATGATTTTGCATTTTATTTTGTTTTGTTGTTGTTGTTGTTCTTTGTTTTGAATAACCCAACAAATCCTGGCTCCTTTATAATTCCTATAAATTGTAGTTGCTTTAAAACCAGACAATTTCTTGTTAGCCCATTTCTCTCTATCCATATGTTAGCTAACATAGATCAAACAATCATCTTGTTCATTCCATATTCCATTTTGGAAGTTATCTCAGCCAAATCTACTAGTTAATTAAAATTATTTTCTATTTTACACATCATTACAGGGAAGGGTGCACCAAAACCTGTTGCTACTGCACATCAAGAATTACTTTGTTTTCAGCCTCCTGTAACAAATTTCCTGCCTAGTACTCTCATGTTCTCTGATATTCTCCTCAAGGCCCTTCAAGATTCAGTCTACTCTTTGGGCCACAGTTAATGCCACATGATTTAGGTTTTTATTATGGCAGCAGCACAGTTTTGATATCACATTTTATTCTGATTCTTCATAACAAACTGGTCCAAAATGTATCAGCTTACTGCAAACATTTAATTATGTTCCTGGATTTTAGAGGTTGGGAATTCATATTGTACCTGAGGGCACAGTTTGTCTACACTACATTACTTGATGTTGGGGACCATGGCTGAAAGACTCAAGAAGTAGGGGGTAACTTGAGCCCGGAGAGAATACGTCGTAAGAGTTGTTCACTCACATGGCTGGTGCCTGGCCTGGGAAAATCAAACACTAATCCTGCTGTTCAGAACCCCTATGCTTACCTACAATGTAGCTTGGCTTCCTCACAGTTTAACAGTTGCAGCATATTTAAAGTGTGTGTGTTCCAAGCACAGGTATTCCAGGAAAAAAGGCAAAGGTACATCACCTTTCATGAGCCAGTCTGAAAAGTTACACAGCGTCATATCTGGCATTCTCTATCTGTTAAAGCACTTGGAAGCACACTCTCATTTAAGGGAAGAATCAGAGACTTCATCCTTCCTTGAAAAAAGGGGGAAAGTCACATTGTAGAGGAGGATGCAAAACAGGAAATGTTGTGACTGTTTTTGGAAATACAACCTGCCATGTCAGAATCACCACAGAAGAAGTATTAATATTAATATCTAGAAATAATTGAAAGTTTTTGAAAATCCACAGGAAACCTTGGAGAAAGAAATCAACCACTTATTTATTTTTAAAACTCACAAGTTATATCAAAACATAATTAAATCTCCCATTATATTTTGTGTGAAGAGTTTAACTGGTTATAAAACAACTGCTTATGGAATGTATTCTGTATGAAAAAGTATTTGATTGACCTGGCTACCTCCTGCTCATACTAATCTACTTCATTTCAGTGTCATCTCTAGGAAACTTTTTCCGACTCCCTCCTCATCCCTGCTCACTCCATCAAGGGTGTCCTTTATTATGCTCCCAGGGTATACATACCATACTAACATCTATTTTAGCATGGAGAATTTGGAGTGTTTAATCACAAACCATCCACCCTGCCTCTCTCCCTCATTCTGCTATCAGCTTGCTGAGAACTAGATTTGGCTCCCTATTCATTGATTACAGAGTGTTTCCTTACCAAGTGCTTAGAATACAAACAGGTAATTTTCTTATTTAGGAAAGAAAAATAATAATAATAAAAATAACGATAATATTTTACATTTATACATTCTTGAACTTTACACACATATGATCTAATTTGCTGATTATGTGTAAGGGATTGCTCCTTTTACCAGTAAGTAAACTGATGCCTGGATAGCTTTTGTAGTCTGCTCAATATCATCAGACAGGTTTGTAGCTAAGCTTAAAATAAACTGCAGGATTCCTCAATTTTATTCAAGTCATCTTTCCATCACCCCTTTTTCCCACTGTGAACAATTTACTAATGATGACTTGTCATGAATTTACCTAACAGACTTTGATTTAACTTTGATTGTGCCATATTATATTTTGAATAAAGCAATACTAATAGATTTACCTTGAAAAAATCGTATATAGAATGTCAAGGTAAACAGATGTCACCCTTAATTTCTCCCAATTTATAGTAGCCAAATCCCACACAAAAAAAAGAATGCTGTATTAGGATTCCAAAGACTGAAGTTTCATAGGAAAAAATCTAAAATTACAAAACTGAAAATAAGATTATTTATGTGCATTTTTCAAACAAGACATATTTGTTTTTATGCCTCACACATCTTAATATTTCATATTTAAGTATACATGTGGAAAATATTCACTGATAACTAATTTATCCAAATATTTAACCAAATATTTGTTCACTTATTTTAATTGTTTAGAAAGTTTAGTGAGAAATTAAATCAATGCTTTCATTATCATGGGTTGTTTATTATTCCAGTAATTATGATTACATAAAACCCCAGAAATCGGAGGAGCAGCATTACGATTTTGTGTTCTTTCGTTTTTCCCTCTTCTAGGTCCATTCTTCCTAAATGTTAATCAAGGAAGCAAAGGACATCTTGGAAGGGAAGGAAAGAGCAATTCACTGTTTCCCCTGATTCAGCTACTCTCTGTATTTTTTTTAAGCTGTTTGAATATGACAGCTTTTCAACCTTTCAGAACATTCATTGTTCTCTTCTGAAAAATGGGCTAAGAGGACCCACCACTGATATTTTTCATGGAGGGTGACGGATGGAATTTTGTCCCTTTAAAATTCATATCTTGAGTCCTAATCCCCAGCATGTGTCTCATGAATATACCTCAGCATTTAGATATAAGGTCTTTAAAGAAGTAATTAAGGTAAAATGAGATCGTTATGGCAAGCCGTAATCCAATATGACTGGTGTCCTTATAATAAGAGGAAATTAGGACAAAGTAAAACAACTAAGGAGTGAAGACACACAGCCACAGGGAGAAGACTGTCATCCACAGGCCAAGGAGAGAGGTCTCAGAAGAAATCAACCATTCTGGTCTCCAAACCTGTGAGTCCACAAATTTCTGTTGTTTAAGCCATCCAGTCTGTACATAAGTTTGCTATGGCAGCCCTAACAAACTAATGCAAGGAGATTATAATGTATCCTAAATTTAGGATGAAATGGATAATGGCACAATCTGCAATGTAGAAGGCAAATTTTCTCTCATTCTTTTTCTTTTTCTTTTTTTTTTTTTTGAGACGGAGTTTCACTCTTCTTGTCCAGGCTGGAGTGCAATGGCACCATCTCAGCTCACCACAACCTCCACCTCCAAGGTTCAAGCGATTCTCCTGCCTCAGCTTCCCTAGTAGCTGGGATAATTATAGGCATGTGCCACCACACCCTGCCAATTTTGTATTTTTAGTAAAGACAGGGTTTCTCCATGCTGGTTAGGCTGATCTTGAACTCCCGACCTCAGGGGATCCACCCGCCTCAGCATCCCAAAGTGCTGGGATTACAGGAGTGAGCCACCGCGCCAGGCCCCCTCATTCCTTTTCTTACTGAATTTTCCTACTCTTGAAATCCCAGGAACAGAAAACCTGCAGATATTTTGCTCAGATTTCAGTGCCAAGTTTTCTTCATCTTTTTAATGTCACAACAACTTTTTATTCCTTATAATGTTTCTTAAATTAAAATCTATCCATTTCAGATACCCCTGGGGTCTTTCTGTCCTCACAACATTAGTGGCTGCCTGTGTGAGATTGCCAGTGAAATTGATGCATGTTTCTTACGTTAATAGGCATATTTACCTCTTAGTGAGTGTGCCTTTATCCTCTAAATGTTAACGGGTCTTATGCATCTCTCTTTCCAGGGAGACTGTAACCTCACACGAATACAGATGCACAAGGAAGAAAAAGCACTCTTTGTGCTGGCCACTCCACATAGCTTTCTCATGTTCAGTGCATTCAAACAGGCATTTCCAAGAGCCAGGTGGCTCGTGCTGCCTCACAACAGAAGCTTTTGCTTTCCAACAGTCTCATTTGAGTAATGGGCTAATAGAAAACCAAGTTATGGATCTCCAGGACCAGAACAATAATAAGGCCATAATGAGATTGTTATCAATCTGGTCTCAGTTCTGGTTTCTTCTCTCAGAGAAACATCATCATGAAAATAGGAAAACTCATCAATCAAAAAAATCACACAAGAGCCAAGCCAACCGGCTTAAATATACACACAACATTGCAGGTGAGACTGAATTTCACTGCTGGGAAGCATTTTCTCTTTCAGAAATCAGAGTGACACACTAACTGACGGTTAGCACATTAACTGATGTTCCTGCCCCTTTCTGAGTAGGTCCTGGGAAGTATGAAGTTAAGCAACTTTCCCAAGGCCACACAGATAACAAGACGTGAAACCAAGGATAAGAACTCATTTCTGAAATCGAGTTCCTGTTGCCCCTCTGGCTCTTTCACTGTAAGCTTTAGGTGTTTAGCAACTCATATGTTATAAACAAACAAACAAAAAAAAACACAATAAAATAAAGAACAAAGAACAATAAAGGAAATGTGTAAGTAGAACAATGAAATAACCCAACGAATTAGGCAGCTCTAGTTAACTAAGAAGCCCTTAATTCGTCAACATCATTTGGCCCCTTATTGCTATGTAATTGATACCAATAGACAATAATGATTATGCAGGCTGAAGAGTAAGAGTAGGCAAGGACATCAAATTTCCAAGGTATACATGCCTCCTCATGTACTCATTTCCTGTGGGATGTACACTCTTAGGAAATGCACACTCTATCACTAACAGTGGTTTTGTTGCTTTTTTTTTTCTTTTTCCCCGAACTCATATTTACTCCACTCAGTTCAGCTGCCTGAATCATAGAGAAGTTGTAAGAAAGTTTTTAGCCTCCACTATAGGAAGTCCTGCCCACCTTCTCCAGATCTCTGTTCTCACACTTCATCCTGTCGTTCCAGGTAAGCCACGACTTTGGAGTTTTTACCAAGACAAAGGGTCTGACGCCTGTTGTCCCAGCTACTCCGGAGGCTGAGGCAGGAGAATGGCGCGAACCCTGGAGGTGGCGCTTGCAGTGAGTCGGGATGGCGCCACTGCACTCCAGCCGGGGGGAAGAGCAAGACTCCGTCAAAAAAAAAAAGAGTGACACTCTCACCATATACTTGAGAGGTAAAGTAAAAGGAATGTGAAGAACCATTGTCAAAATCGTCTTATTTTTCATTTCTTTACTCTTCCTATTAAAACCTTCAACTCTCGGAGGTAACCTAAAGACATGTTTTGATTTCTTGATTTTCTCTTTAGCACTGATAAAGCTCCTTCTCATTCAGAGTAAAGTGAGAATGAGGGTAGAACATGTAGAAATATGTAGAAACAAATGTAGAAACAAGCCAGTTCTGCTTATTTATATCTTTTTTTGCCATCCCCGTTTTATTATACAGAAATAACGCCACAAATCCAGGAACACTTTGGAAGATTTCTGATTAAAAAAAAAATTAACTTGATTAGAACCCCTTTAGACAGTGGACTCATAGTTGAATCACTTCCAAAATAAGTAGGTCAAACGGAATCTCTCTTAACATCACTACCAGTAAAAACAAATCACACTGATAAAGTGTTTGACTTTCTAAGACACGGCCAATTTTGGAAAAAAAAATTGATACATCTATATGTAGTTTTTGAAACAATTTATAGCTCATGCAGTTATCTCAGATCTGAAATTTCTATTAAACAGATATTTATTGGATGCCTCCTGCCGTGTCAAGCAAAGTTCTATCTGCTGAGAACACAGCTATAAACAAAATTCTTGTTTTCTCATGGTTTATTTGGAAAGTTAGAAAATAGTAAAATAAGGATGAAAAATATAGAATGTTGTAGATTAAAAAAAAAAATTTCAGAGAAAGAGAATAGGAGCAACCAGGCTGATGGTAAATGTTCTTGCTTCTATAATTAGAGCAGGCGAAGAAATTCTCACCCATAAAGTGATATTTAAATAAATCCTTGAAAGAGTGAGAGATAAGTTACGTTGGTATCTGAAACAAGAGTGTTTAAGACAGAGGGCACTGCAGAGCTAAATCCCTGGAAGAGTGAGTTCTTAGTATCCTCAAGAACTAGCAAAAGGGTAAGTATGGTTGGAGGGTAAAAGAAAGGATAAAATACCAGGACATGAGTCAACGTTGAAGAGAGGATGGTGTGAGATCATTTAAGTCTTTGTAAATTGATTGTTAGGACTTTGGTTGTCATTTTGGGCAGAAGACTGGCATGATATCTCTTACATTTAAAATCATTACTCTGCTCCTGTGTTAAAAATCGATTACCGAGACCGAATCCCAGCACTTTGGGAGGCCAAAGTGGGTGAATCACGAGGTCAGGAGTTCCAAACTATCCTAGCCAACAGGTGAAACCCCATCTCCACTAAAAATACAAAAATTAGCTGGGCATGGTGACAAGCATCTGTAGTCCCAGCTGCTCAGGAGGATGAGGCAGGAGAAATGCTTGAACCTGGGAGGCAGAGGTTGCATTGAGCCAAGATCGTGCCACTGCACTCCAGCCTGGGCGATAGAGCGAGACTCTGTCTGGAAAAAAAAAAAAGATTACAGAGGGCAAAACTGACAGAAGGAAGACTAGTTACAACATTACTTTTACCAAGGCAGGAAGTGATCATGATTTGAAAAAGGATAGCAGTGGTGTTGGCAAAAATTGGTGGCATTTTAAATTTATTTTGAAGGCAGCACCAACAAGCTTCTCTGACAGATTGAATGTGAGATGCAAACGAAAAAAGAAGAGCTAATGGTGATGCCAAGTTTGTAATCAGCTACAAGAATGAAGTTTCCACTTACTGAGATAGGAAGATTCAAGGAAGGCAGGCTTGTTGAGGGAGGGGATGGATGAAGAAACAAATGTTCTTAAAAAGTGTTCTGAGTCAACAGATCTATGATTAAGAACAGTTTGATGAAAATGGGATGGAGTTAGTTAAAGAAAATTATGCTTGGCATATGTTAAAGTTCTCAAGAAAGCATGCTTGGAAAAAAATAGGTTTAAACTGAGGTCTAAGGAATAAACAGGAGTTGTGAAACTGAAGGGTGGGGATGGAGAAAGGGTTCTATGGAAAGCGTAGTAAAGACCCAGGAACAGGATTAACCACAGCACATCAAAGGGCTATCTCCTGTAGCATTTGCTTTGAAAAGGTGAATCTGTTCCAAAGCAATTGATTAAATTAGAGGTAATTTGAGTATTAGGGAAAGGCCTCAAAGAAGAGACTCATAATTCAGTGCTTCAATCCTGAGTCTCATTCAAGAAGAAAAAACATTTTGGGAAACTCCCAAGCTTCCTTACCCATTTCATATTCTAAATAGCTTCCTTTCCCTTCTTTGTAGAGTGCAATAGAATATTTTTATTCTGTAGACCTATTATATAAGCAAGTCTGTATGCAGTAAATAGTTTCATATGAGTCCAGAAATTGAATGCTAAAAAAATCACTCCAATAAGAAATGCAATTGAATGGCCAAAACAAGGGTGTTGTGATGGCTAATTATATGTATCAACTTGACTGGGCAAAGGGATGCCCAGATAGCTGGAAAAAAAAAAAAAAACTATTTCTGAATGTGTCTGCCAGGGTATTTCTCAAAGCGATTAGCACTGAACTGGTAGCCTGAGTAAAAAAGATTACCCTTCTCAATGTGAATGGGCATCAACCAACTCATTGAAAGTCAAAATAGAACAAGGTAGAAGATGAGTAAATTTTCTCTCTTCTTGAAATGAGACATCCATCATCTTACACCTTCAGACATTGACACTCCTGGCTCTTGGATCTTCACACTCAGACTGGGACTTAGACCATTGACTTCCCTGGTCCTCAGGCCTTTAGATGTGGACTAGAACTTCATAACCATCTCTCCTGGGCCTCCGGCTTTCAGAGAGCAGATAGTGGGACTTCTCAGTTTCCATAGCCATGTGAACCAACTCCTTGTAATAAATCCCTTCCCTACCTACTTCCTTCCTTCCTTCCTTTCCTTCCTTCCTCCCTTCCTTCCTTCCTTCCTTCCTTCCTTCCTTCCTTCTTTTCCTTCCTTCCTTCCTTCCCTCCCTCTCTTTTCTTTTTCTTTTTCTTTCTGTTTTTTTTCTTTCTTTCTTTCTTTTCATCTACCTATTTGTCTATCTATCTATCTATTCATGTATCTTTGTATCTCCCATTGGTTCCGTTTCTTTGCAGAACACTGACTAATAAAGGTGTGGTCCTCCAGAGAGACGAGTACATCTTGAATATATTATTTCTGTTATTCTCACAATAATTCTAGGAAATGCTTAGAGACTAATTTCTTCTGCCGTAACACTTTATTATGTGTTGATTATCCTCAGGTAAGTTAATTACTAGTAAGGATAATGAAAAACCTGAAACTAGCAGTTAAGTGGGTGGGAGCAGTTCAAGCATAACGTAAATTATAAATATTTTCATTTTCTTCAATTTTTGAAGATCTAAAACAGCTATCACCTTGCCATCCATCTAATGCCTGAAAGATTAAGAATTAATGCAATGAAAAAATCATCAAGCCAAATGCAACTTTTTCCCAGAGTGCTAAAGGACATTATTTTAGTGATTCAGGAATAAAACTTGGCAGCAAGTTATTTCTTTGATGTGTTTGCTTGATTTATTATGAAGCCTACGACACTAGGCCTTAAATGATTCAAACAGAATTGAGCATATACAAATAACTATCTTTTCAGGTGGAAGAATTCTAAAATCACAAAAAAATGTAAGGTAAGTCTGTAACTATTCTTATTTTACAGCTGAGGAAAGTGAAGCTCATAAAACATAAAGAACTGAACTAACATCATGCAGGTGTTAAATTAAAACTGGAACATCAATTCATTCTCTCGTATTTTTAGCACTGCATTAATATACCTTATTAAGCAGGTGTGATGTTGAAATGTTAAATCAATTATGCCAGACTACACAGACCATGAATATATGGGTTACATGTGTTTTGTCACTATTCTATCCCAAACTCAAAGCACAGTGTCGAGGACATAATAAGTCCTAAATAAATATTGGCTGAATTGATGAAAAAAATGATATTAATAGTTCAGCTTCTTAGAGACACAGTCTGTACCTTAGAAGTTATAAAAATTGCCTCTAAGTTATAAATGCATTTAGGACATTGCTTTTTAAGTGGTAGCATTTTGGGAACAGGTCAATTTGAACTTGTGAGGGAAATGTATATGTGTGTGTTTGTGAATGTGTATGTGTGTGTTTGTGCATGTGTATGTGTGTGTGCACATATGCACGAAAATGAAGGGCTGGTAGTATTGAAGAAGTAGAAGGAAGGTCTAGGGATCATGAAAAATATCCCAAAAGACAACTAAATGCAAGTAATATATCATTTCTAGAATCTGGCTTTAAAATTACTTTGGGAATCTTGCTCTCCAGAGAGGTCATATGCAGTTGAGATCAGATAGTACTGGGGCAGATGTGACCTTTAGAGATCATTAAGTAAAGGGATCAGCAAACTATGAATCATGGGCCAAACTGGTCCACTGTCTGTTGTGTGAATAAAGTATTATTGGAAGATAGCCATGTTCACTGGCTTACATGTTTTCTATGGCTGTTTTCACATTTAATGGGTAGAACCGAACAGTTGCAACAAATAACAAAGCCTAAAACATTTACATAAATAATGTGTTCTGGCACGTGATTTAATCTACATTCTTCATTTTATAGACAAGGAAGCTGATATCTCAATGGATGACAAGATCATCTCAAAGTTATAAACAAAGCCTTAGAGACAGGGCTGAATCGCCATTTCTTAGCATCTCCCTTTATCATCATCCTATTTCAAAGAGTAACACTGACTCACAAACAATTTAGTTTTACTTTATTACAAAATTCAGTTTTTATTTCCTATATATGGTTTATCTTGTCTATGCAAACCAGCATCTTCCAGCTGCTTTATAATATCTGCTACATAAGAATACCTTGGACCAGTAAACCCCCAGGGGAAATTGCAACATCACTAATGGGCTTATAAAAACTGAGTTGAAAACTGACATAAGATCACATAAAATTTTGTAGAAAATTGATTTGAAAAATAATGAAGTTTCACCAATAACTCAACGGCCAATTGTATTAAGATACCAGCTACATATTCTCCTTTGATGGGCCCTCCATAAATGTTAACAATGCTCAACTTTGGGATACAGAGAAAGACATGGTAATGGGTCAGAATCCCTCAGTTCCCATTTGGAATGTATGATGGATATTTCAATAGTGATAAGAGTGCCGACATGATATAGGAACTGTCTCTCTCTTACAGAAATGGAGAGTGGGAATTGACCTCAGGAATGAAGTCCAGTGAGGCCAAGATGGCAGAAGAGCTCCTATTGACCCTCTGTGTGAAATACACAAATCATGACAGTATGCAGAATTGCAAATGAGTTGGAAAAAAAAAAAAGCCAAAGAAGGAATTATCCATCAAAATAGAAGAGAATCAAAGAAAGCAATTAAAAATTGGTATTAATAGAAGGAACCAAAGGTGGAGTTCAGGGGTGAAAGAGAAAAAGGAAATCAGAGCATGTGGTTCTGAACTTCATGGCAGGTTCAGGTGCCTATCCCAGCAGCATATCTGATTGGCTTCACATAAAGAGCTAGTGGGGAACCAGCCAAGCAGATAAAAGCAAGCACATTCGTTCCTTGGAGAATGATCCACAGAGTTGTTTTTAGTTGTTGTTGCTGTTTTGTTTTTTTTTTTTTGAGACAGAGTGTTACTCTGTCACCCAGGCTGGAGTGCAGTGGCATGATCTCGGCTCATTGCAGCCTCCACCTCCCAGGTTCAAGCGATTTTCCTGCCTCAGCCTCCTGAGTAGCTGGGACTACAGGCGCCCACCACCACACTCGGCTAATTTTTGTATTTTTAGTAGAGACAGGGTTTCACCATGTTGGTCAGGTTGGTCTCGAACTCCTGACCTCATGATCTGCCCGCCTCCACCTCCCAAAGTGCTGGTATTACAGGCATGAGCCATCGTGCCCAGCCAATCCACAGAGTTTTTAATTAATTAACAAATCAATGGATAACTCCACAAGTGATGATTTCTGCTACCTAATGACAGACCTATGTGAGTCTTTTGACAGTCCAGCATTGCCTCCATTGGAGAAATGACTCTTTCCCAAATTATGTCAATTGGCTGTCAAACTACTTTCCCTTCAACAGGATGGGCTAATGATCCAGGTTAGCTATAAATAACAATCAGGGTTATTAGTTGCAAACATATGAACCAACTCTTTGTAATTTAGCAAAAATGACAAACAACCCTTGAATTTCTTGTGAGGTGGTACAAATAATCTGTGAGAATGTCACAGTCATTCATGTGTGACAATGCATGGCCAGAAACAAAGTCCGAAGATACTGATGAAGGTACACGGACACTTGTGGTGTCAACCAGTACCCTTGCTGTATTCTTCATAGCACCTACTTCCTCCCTTTGCTCTATTCTGAATGAATCTTACATGGATGAGTCTGAGAGGTGGAATGTAATACTCATATCTATTCCTTGGATGCTAGAAGAGGGCATTTTAGGCTAATATCATGGAGACATGGAATTCATTATATGGGTAATTCCCTAAACATAACCAGGGTACAAGACATGATAGTTATCCATTACTTTATCCAAAGACACAGCCCTGTCTCTTAGAGGGACCTAGCATTTGATCCAGGTAGAATCTTACAGGTTAGACAGAGTCAGTAAGACTCCTTCTTGGAGGAGAATGTACAGCTGTTCAAAGATACCGGTTAGAAACTGTCCCTGAGACTCCTTTTTTAGGGGAAGGGGCATAGGTGTTCAAAGATAGCAGATTATTCAAAGATGGTGGATCTTTGGCCCTGCTCCATTGTATGGCAGGAGTACCAAAAGTTGGAACATACAGAGGAAATGAAGCTAGAGATATTGTAAAAGGCAGGGATGCGACTGCATCACAAACACCTGGATTCAGTTGCAGCTGAAGCCACACAATCCTGAACTGTACAACTTCCCAAACTGGTTTTCTTATTATCCTAGTTAAACTAATTCACAGATATCAAACAGCCTAATACAATGTCTATTCTCTAAATTTGTGTCCTTACTGAATAAAATCCTAGGATAGGAGACACCAACAGAGATTTCAGGAATGAAAATCAGAATGTTTTGCTGTACCTCTTACACATGAAGATTTCAAGCAGAGGGTAAACAAGATAAACAGGATACTTACTCTTTTCCTTCCTTGCACAGACAGTGCATCACTTCCTTTCTAACAATTCTTCAGGAGTTTTAAAGTTGATGGGGCAGAGCTCCTTGACTGGTACGTGTTTTCCAGTGAGTGTGGTTATGGAACAGACACACATACACATCAACATAGGGATGGTTTTCTCTGTCTGTGTGCCTAAGACAAGGTGCCATGCAGGCTCAAAAGCAATGTGCCTATGTTGTTTATCTCTCTCTCTCTCTTTCTTCCAGTCTACATGTTGGTGCTCTCATGTCTTACATTTCTATATAGATGATAAGGCTGATGCTACCATTTGTGTTTATGTGGAGACAAAGAAGGAGAAAGAGGCACACACCACACACACAGAGAGAGAGAAAGAAAGAGAGAGAGAGAGAAGAAAAGAAAAGAAAAGAAAAACGAAAAGAAACAAAGAAAAGAAAAGAAAGAAAAGAAAAGAAAAGAAAGGAGACACTCGGAGGCTTTCAGCCTAAGGCACTTCCGTTAGCCCAATTCACCAGTTGACCCAAAACTCTGCATTAGATTTTTGGCAAAAGCTCTCTGCTAATTTTAAAGTCTAAATTCATTTTGGTTTCCTCTCCTCAGTTTGCAGATATCTTCCTCGAATACTAACAGAGAAGAACAGCAGCCATGTGGATAAGGCAGAGTTTGGGAAATCCTGGATTCCCTTATCATAAATCATCTTAGAGTAACCTCAGAAATGCAGAAGTTACTTGTAATGTTGCTCTAGACCCCGTATGAGAAAGTTTCACCTTTATGATCTAATTTAATTCTCACAAAAACCCTGTTAGGTAGAGTGTTACTATTTAAATTTAAATCAGAGGAAAATGTAAGAGGAATTCTGCAACTTAGAGTCAAAGAGATAATAAACAGGAGCATCTGTGGTTTGAAATTTGGTTTGACTGAATTAAAACCCACATTAGAGGCCTTATACCTTGCATCTGGGGTGTGACTTCATAGTGATGTAAATCAGTTTTAGCAAAAGAAGCAAAAGGTTGAAAGTCTTCTGTTTAGTCTAGAAGTGGCCAAAGACATACGAAGATCAAAACTGGCAAAAAATAATCCATACGAGACTTTTGTGTGTAAAGGATTCTGTAGTAGTGTAGTAGTGTAGTCTGTGTCATTCCAGAAAAAAGATCTAGGGCCCAATTGATATCAATTTAGGGGAAGCTCATTTCCCACTTTTAATGTTTCCGTGATCCTCTCAATCCAGGACAGAAATGTAGAAAAACACTAGCGTCCTATGTCCCCACCTTATTTTCTCATTGGTGAGGGAGGGAGGAAGATTCATCACTCTAGTGAGATGGTGGGTCTCGAAAATAAACCAAGAGTGTGCAGCAGCATTTCCTTCTTGGTCCCCTGTTTGAGTCAGGTTTCTCCAGAGAAACAGAAGCAATAGCAGGTGTATATACAGAAAGAGAGTTATTTTGAGAAACTGGATCACGCAACTGTGGAGGCTCAGGAAGTCCAAAATCTAGTAGGGGAGGTCTGTAGGCTGGAGACTTCAGAATGAATTACAACTTGAATCCAAAGGCAGTCTGCTGGTGAACCAGGAAGACGTGATGTTGAGGATGAAGTCTGAAGGTTGTCTGCGGCAAAGTCTCTTCTTGCTTAGGGGAGGTCAGTCTTTTTCTTCTAGTAAGGCCTTCAACTGATTGAATGAGGCCCACCAAAATTATAGAAGACACTTGGCTTTGCTTTAAGTTCAGCAATTTCATTTACATCTCATCCAAGAATACCCCTCGCAGAAACATCCAGAATAATGTTTGACCAAATATCTTTCACTGTCGCCCAGCCAAGTTGACACATACAATTAACCATCACACTCCTTTCTCCTCTAAGTCTGGCTCTCAGACATGGAGGAATTTTACTTTTCTAGCACTCTCAAGGACTGAGTAGGGGGAGGATAAATGCACAGGTAGAAGGCCTATTGGAAGACTATTGACAGCAGAGGTAAGACTGTATTCCCATCAGCTTTATTTGTCACAGAGATAACATTTTGACTCCTTTACTAATTTCCCATAAATGGGTCCTGATTTGAGTAGGGGATGATGGCACATTATTACATAAGGGATCACGGGCTTAGAATCTTAAGAATTAGGGAGTAAAATTACGCAAAGAAAATTTGGATGTGTTGAGGAGGCTTTTGGCTCAGTCAGGAAGAGATGCCTTAGGATTTAAGTTTCAGTTAATTCAGATCTCCAAAGGCTCTTTCATAGGGTAGATCATAGCTATCCAAATTGCTATCGGTTGTGAACATGGAGCTATTTTTAATAGGTGAGGCCCTAAGTGATTCCCCTGTTGGCTTTTTGTAAGCACATCCCAGGGGCCTTAGCATGGAGGCCAGTGTAGCTTACTTTGGCTTGAATTACATAGTGGGGCTAAATCAGAGGGTAGGTAACAGGGAAATGATTTGAGCCCAATTAAGATTTCTCAAGGAAGAGATGTTTTAGGAATTAGCAGATGTGATCGTTGACACTCTCTTTATAAGTGTTGTCCTCCACTCCCCCACAAGATCCCCAGGAAGCAATCTAACACTGCAAATGCGTAAGTGCAGCGAGGTTCAGCTTAAGTTGCAGAGCATGGGGGTCTAGCTTTTGTATTCAGAGAGAGCTGGGACACGTGCTTGGAAAATGGTATTAGATTTCAAAAACACAGATTCATGACAACAAAGTAGTGGTTTTAACTATTTAATAAATAAAAAGGAATAAGCTCATCACTATATAAGAACTATGCCATATTCTCGGATTGAGGTAGAGAGTAACTCAGTGAAACAATGGTGAACTCAAAAAATTAAGAAAAAAAAACACAAAAAGGTTTATGCTTATAACCCACTTCATCTCTAAGAAATGAGTCTGCTCCAGAAATGAACTGATTTAAAATTATGCTTCTGTCTTTCTATTATAATAGGGGCAGTAGAGAATGGCAGACATGCTAAAGAAGGCAATATGTTTGTGTGGAAAGAAAGGTGCTCTTTCATTAAGGTAATTGAGTTTGGATCACTGAGGCCACGCTGGAGAAACAGGATAAAGGAAGGGAGACAGATGCCTGCAGGCCAAATGTTCTTGTTGAAGGGAGTTTAGAAAAGAGGCAGGTGTCTGAGTTGATACTATATCAGAGAGGATGATACTTCTGCCCTCTATCATACATAAAAAGGCAGCTTTATTTCAGTGACATCCCCAGAGGAAAACCAGATACAGGGCCTAACTCAGGCTTTTAAAAGTGTGTCGTAACACAAGTGAAAACTTCCAGAAAAGATCAGAACAACTGTATACAGTGGTGATGAACAACTCGCACTGATTTGAGAAGGAAACCAAGAAGAAAAACAATAGCCACTCACAGCCATCTAGAGAGTTAGAAAATCAGTTGTAGTTAGGGACACAGCACTGCCTTGAGTGAGTATAACAGGGTTTGGGAGTCTAAGAAAAGCACAGGAAACAAATGCCACTCCTAAGGGAACCTAGATTGACAGATAAATAAAGAACAGGCCTGGTTTAGATGTTAATCTGAAAGGAGGGTACTACCAGGGTAGAGCTATGCTCCTCAGGAAGCTGAGAGAAGACAGGTTTGTCTGGATGGAATTGTTTCGGATGCTTTTTTTAAGACCCACAAGTCATTGTACCTCTTGTTATGACAAAAATCTACAGAAGATGCTATAGGAACAACTACCTGTGCCTCAAAAGACAGATGAAAGGAAAAAAAAAAAAAAAAGAAGATGCTTAGATCTAATAAACTGTGCTAGCATAATAGGAAGGAAAGAGACTAGAAGAAGAAATCGTTAAGTTGGACTAAACCATTGAACGTTCTTTAAAGGAGCAGAGGGAGGCAAGAAAATTAGGTGGAAATAGGACACGAGGGCCCTATCTTATTCTGCTCCAAAAGATATAGCTGAAATGCTACTCAAAGCCTGAAATACTCCAAAATAGCAGAAAGAAAGGGTCTTGAGGAGTTCATAGTGAAGCTATTCATCCTCACAGTGGTAGGGTGGACAGTGACTGAAGCTATTACACTCACTCAGGCGTCCGAGGGCACAGGCATCATGACCAGCCCCAGTGGCTTTCGTTATAGACTCTGCTGAGAGTGATGCTTTACCAGAAATAATATAATGAAAAAGAGTGAATTGTTCCCAGAAGGCAGTTTTTCAAAATCCTGAGAGAGTCTATGACAAAAGACTGTGGCAAAAGCCACTGTGAGATAGGGATAAATGTGACTGCTCAGGAGATAGAGTCTGGACCATCAATGGGCCCAAATTCAATGAGAAGCCAGGCCACCAGAAGTGCAGACCTCAGGGGGAAGTGAACGTCCGGGAGCTTCCCCAGACCTCAGGGGGAAGTGAACGTTCGGGAGCTTTAAATGGCAGAGGAAAGCAAGACAGTGTGTTGAAGGGGCTGCCAACAACTTTTTCTCAGAAATGGAGGAATGTCTGCGGTGTCTATGAGAGTAGGCATGGGGAATTTTTCACCCCAGATATAGTCAACGCTCTTCTCTATGGGTGGGCGATTTCCCTCAATAGAGTTCGAGTTCACAGGTTTCACTTTCCAGATATGTATCACAGACTAACTGGTATCCTGGTGAGAGAAAGCAAAGCATCTGTCTTCATGATTCTTTGACTACAGAGTCTCCCATGGGTTATTTGATGAGTGCCAGTAACGTGGCCCTGCATTGCCCCAAGTACTGGAGGTTGAGTCTTGATTTTACTTAATTGTACTGCTTTTAGGGTCTAAGATTTATTTTTCCTTTTCGGCTTGAATGCAGATAGTTGAGTTAATCTTACTCTTTAGTCCATGCAACACTATCTTTTTCGGTACCAGGAAGGGCTTTTTTTCCCCCTATAACTTCTCTCTTTATCTCCTGTTCCCACTCTGATTCCTCCCCTCCCCCGGCCATCTGTGCAAATATATTTGGTATTTATCTCCAGTTGTGCATCTCCTTCTTTTATATGTGGAGGAGTGAGGACTTCCCTGGCTCCTTTATCTAAAATCTTATCCACCTCCTACCCCCAACATATATTCTGACTCGTTTCCAGCTTTGTACATTTTTTTTCTTTCTGGCACGATAAGAAAAGACATGATGGATCCACATTTAACATGTGTGTATTTTCCTTATGTGGATCTTTCACATTTTTTGTCTACAAATGTAAGTTCCATGAATAAAACAATGTGTCAGTTTTGTCCAATGCTGTGGCCCTGTTTCTGGCATAGTACTGGTACATAGCAGGCATTTATTAAATATCTGTGAAATGAGTGAATAAATAAGCACATTAAATAGTGTTGGGATGAATATTAGGTTTTTGTTTGTGTTTGCTCAATATAGGATTGTGGAACTGGCTATGAGGAACTCTATAATGTTTTATAATATTAACATCTGAATTCTTAAAAGTGAGATGCGGCAGGGAGTTGCTGTTGACTTAATTCAACTTCAGACACTGGGAAGCAGCATCACCTATTATGGGAATCCGAGTAAGACTGAACTGCATGAAGAGTGAATAGAGAATCATATTGTTAATTAAAACTGGAAGAGAAAGGAAAACAGGTCTTTAAGCACTTTTTTCTTCACTGAGGATTTGATAGAGGAAAGATATTTACATGCATATTTGTAGGTATTCTGTGTTGGAAATACTGTGCTAAATGAGTACCTTTAAGTTCACACATGAAGTCGTTGCTTAAACAGTCTAGGATTTTCTGTTGGGCGGAGTGGATGTGTCCAACAGAACAAGGAACACATTTTGGGCCCTGGGTACAATAGAGTTTTTAAATTCTCTTAAAATATTGTTCTGTGTTATTTAGCTTTGGCAGGGAGGGTAAAAGATAAACTGTCCACCAGTGGTTCCAGAAAACTAAACAAAAAGACTTGCTTGGAATTAGGAGAAAATATTCTTGAATGAAGACAAACTATACTAAAAACACTAGGGCCACGACATTGTAGTTCTAGCCCCTGAGGATGACAGCCACATGTCTGGTTAGTCATAAAGTTTATTGATATAATCAACAGTTTAAAGGAACAAAATCTGGGACGTTGTGAAGTTACGGAGAACCCCTTACCTTTCCTTCCGGCTGTTTAAAGGGAGTCTAAAAATAGTCCACTCTAGGTGAGGTACAATATGCTGAGACTCTCCCATGCTTTTTCTTTTTAAGCCTTCTCTTGTGACAGTGTGTGGCTGAAGAGAGGGATAGAAAATTTGGGATAGAAAAATTTAAGCTCATTCTCCTTCTTTGATCTCTTTGCCTGTAATATATATTTCTCATACTACAGGGTAAATATCCCTGAAAGTCTGCAGTTTTATGGCCAGGATTCAATTTAGGATGAGAAATCATATTAGGGAAATAAGGTGTGGTCATGGGTCAAGCAGCATTTCCCAATAATATCTATAATACTTACCAATAATAAAACACAGTTTTACATTTATTCTTTCTTCTAGTTCTTAATAGGTTCTATACTTGAGAAAGAAAGAACGGTATTGATGGATTTCCTAAAACCCAAGAATATACCAAAATCGATTTTGATGTAACATAAAGACATTCTCTCTCAACTGGAGAGATGTTTGTAAAGAATGATGGGGCTGTTGATAAGGTATCAAGATTCCTCATCTGAAGAGGCCAAGTCACCACCTATCCAGATATTATTGAGTCCTCTCCCTAGGAAAATACTGGACTTATTTTAAGATTAATAATTATTTCTACATTGGATAAGAACTTGAGAGTTTACAAAGGACATTAAGATGTATCATTTCCCTTAATATGAAATTATTTATATTTATTTTTGTATTTATTTACCCAATTAATTTGAGATGATGGAATGTTCTAATGAATCAAAGTAGACCCTTGAGAGTTTATTTGATTTTATAAAGCAATGAAATTTTTTTAAAAAATGTTTTAAGCTACAAATTAATAAAAAATACTAGTATAACTGTCAACAGTAGTAATAGCACAAGGTTAAATATGCTATAATCACTCAAAACTTTGGTATACCCTCATAGGGCCTACAGCAGGTTTTGAGATATTTCTTATAATGAAAACATATTTACTCTGATGTAACATTTATTTTTATTTTAACTCCACATATTTAGCAAAAATAATCTCTAGCTTAGTGTTGTGAATAAGATAGCGTGATTCAAGAAAGTAGTGGAATTTCTAGCACATCCAGAGGATTTTTTTATGTACTTGATTCTGTTATTTCTAGGGGCCAATATCTGACTTTGTTCAGATGCATTGTAAAATAAAATTAAACCAGAAAAACAGTATTGTGATACATGATAGTAATAAAGAACAAGACCTGCTTTGAATTCTGTTCTCACAACTTACTATTTCTGGACTATTGCAAGCTGCTTAAGCTATCTCTAAGCTTTGGAATCTTTATTGATAAAAATGAGTTAAATAATACCTACTATCTAGATTCTATATTAAGAATTACATGAAAAATACCCAGAACAAAGTAAGTGCTGAATAAATGGTACAAATTATACACACGTAACCAGGCACTCTTTCTGTCTGCTGAGGGATCCCTTAGCAACACAAATCTTATTTTGATGAATATATTCTAGTCTCTTGATTACAGCATCAAAATCATTACAACAGAATCATACTTGAAGTGCAGAATAAATAACGTGCAGACAGTTGATTTAGAGTATTGCTGTGTCCTTAAAACCAAGGAGAGAATTCTCTTGGAAATAGGTATCTAAATTTTTCAAAAGACGCTCAGATCTACCATAATAATACAGGATCAACTTTCCCTGGAGCTATATTTGTGCTTTTACTGGTTTGCTAGCAATCGCAAAGCCATTTCCTTTGTGATTCTACTCTCAGTTTGCCTCCCAGCTTCAATTTATTCCTGGGCAGACTTCAGATTTGAAGCTAATAACCACTGGCATTTTATGTAGGCCGTTCTATAGGAGGATTCTGGTGATCCCTTTGGCCTCTCTGCTGTTCCTTCAGTAGTGACAGCTCTGAGACCTTTTCCTGTGTAGTACAAGTTTCTACACATGTCTCTTTAGAGAGATGTCAAGAGGAATAGGGCACTTGGGCTGTGATCTTATCACCACACAGTCTTTGGTAGCTTCTCGTGTCTATCTCTGTGATTTACCATTTAGAACTGGTGCCAAAATGTGGTCACACTTCTAAAAAGGAAGTCCCTGAAAAGGAATGGAACATAAATCTTCCAAAGAATAGTTGGAGCAGTGTGGATATGTGTAATACTAAAGTAGGAGTCCCCCAGTGGAAGGCAGACATTTTGCATCAGAAAACCCATAACTTGCACAATAGCTAAACGAATTTACACTCCTACCAACAGTGTATAAGCATTCCTTTTTCTCTGCAACCTTGCCAGCATCTGTTATTTTTTGACTTTGTAAAAACAGTCATTCTGACTGGTGTTAGATGGTAATCTCATTGTGGTTTTGACTTGCATTTCTCTAACAGTCAATAATGTTGAGCTTTTTTTTCATTGGATTGTTGGCCACATGTATGTGTTCTTTTGAAAGTGTCTGTTCATGTCCTTTGCCCACTGTTTAATGTGATGGTTTGTTTTTTACTTCTAAATTTGTTTAAGTTCCTTATAGATGCTGGATATTAGACCTTTGTCAGATGCATAGTTTGCAAAACTTTTCTCCAGTTCTGCAGATTGCCTGTTTACTCTCTTGATAGTTTCATTTGCTGTGCAGAAGCTCTCTAGTTTAATTAGATTTCATTGTGTTGCAATTCCTCAGTCCTGTTGCAAGACAGGACTACCATTCAACCCAGCAATCCCATTACTGGGTATATACACAAAGGAATATAAATCATTCCATTATAAAGACACATGCATAAGTATGTTCATCACAGCACTATTCACAAGAGCAAAGACACGAAATTAATGCCCAACATTGATAGACTGGATAAAGAAGATGTGGTACATAAACAACGTGCTATACTATGCAGCCATAAAAAAGAACAAGATCATGTCTTTTGCAGGGACATGGATGGAGCTGGAGGCCATTATCCTTAGCAAACTAACACAGAAACTGAAGACCAAATATCGTACGTTCTCATTTATAAGTGAGAGCTAAGTGATAGGAACACATGGACACGCAGAGGGTAACAACACACACTGGAGCCTTTCAGAGGGTAGAGGGGGGAGGAGGGAGAAGAGTAGGAAAAACAACTGGGTGATTAAATAATCTGTAAAACAAATCCTCATGACACAATTTCACCTATGTTACAAACCTACACTTACTGGTATCCATGAACTCAAAACAAGTTTTTTTTTTTTTTTTTAAAAAAGGAAGAACATCCATAGCTAATGATGGACTATTCCACTGAATAGCGAGGTCCCAGAAACCACCACCACAAGATGCAAATCATTACATTTTATGCAGTAATAAATTAAAAAACAACTACTTAAGCATTAGATACTTCTTGAAAACTTCCTTTTCAAGAGGAGCTGCCTATGTTATCAAGTTCTGATAGAAACTTGATCATAAAGGAGAATTATTGATAAGGTAAAATAATAAGTTCCTTATTGACCTTTTTGTTTAGTGGATATATTTTCATGATGAATCATTATGAAATCAACTTTTCATTGCTTTAAAAAATAATAGTAATCATGCTTTTCATAGGCAAAATATTTTGCTTTGGGCACTTAAGTAGTTCGTTAAAAGTGGCTTATTAGCAGATTCCAAAAGAATTTCTCATTTTTTGGTTTCTACTATAAGCTGTGATGTCTTTGGGAGCAGCAAACATCTTTCCACTTAAGTTAATGCCAAAATGAATCAATCATTTTGGTTGGTTAGCTGAAAGGTTGGACGGTGAATACATGAATCAATGGGAGGGAAGAGAGCATGATATGAGGGCCAAAAGAATTATTTGACTCTTAGACAAATGATAGTTGGCATCACGGCTGCTCTGTTTCTTAGCTGCTTGGAATTTCAATGTTCTCATCTGTAAAATGTATGTAATTAAAGAACTAACACCTAGCACTGTTGTGAATATAAAATAGGATGATGCATGTAAAACACTACATTACCAGAACATAGCAATTTTTCGATGAATGTGATCTATTATCTTTCTATCTGTTACCTATCTACCAGTGATGATGATCATTATCATCATCCTTTCCTTTCAGATTGTCTTTCAGAATTAAAAGTAACATAGTAAAAAAATAGTAATACTGGATGTTAGCTCCAGCACTATTTTGCTATGTGATGACAGTCATTTAATTCTTCTGGGTATATGGGTCTTCATGTGTAAAAATAGGACCAATGATAGCAGCTCACACTCAGCATGATCTTCGTAAACCACTACACTCGCTCCTCAGCAGAACTAGTAACTGAATGCAGATGAGCTGTACTTGCTCATCTCCAGCTCTGATTTCGTCTTTGAGCTGTGGACTTTTCTAAATTTAACTCTCGTTATGGTAGCCATTTAAATGACTCTCCAAATACTCAAATTTAACATGTTTAAAATGGCATATAGTTTCCCTAAATCACACCCTATCTCCACAATTTTTTTCTTTTTATCATTGCCTGCTTAGTTAATAGCTCTTCCATTTACCCAGGAAATTAAGACAAAAGTCCTCAAGATGGCCTATATTTCTCCCTCTGTCTCTTCCCAATACCCTTTGGGTCACAAAATTATTACTTTCAGAATGTCCACAGGTACGTTCTTAATGCCCAGTTCTCCCATTTAGAATTTAACTATTTAAGGGTTATTTAAGCAGCTTAATATCTTTTTTTTTTTGAAAACTAGTGTTGGCATATAAGTGCTAGAATAATTAACTGCCACCACCACCTTTGCACTGCATCAAGAAATAATGTAGTCTAGCCCTGTGGTTTGGTGATGAGACTTTATCTCCAGAAAGGCTGAGCTTGTGTCTGTCCCGTTCAACATTGCATCTACAGTGCCAAGCTCAGTGCCCAGAAATGTATACTATACTTTGATTAGGCAAACAGGGACAACTGAAATATGAGGCAGACAGATCAAGACCTGGGGTATCCCATGGGTATAAAAAATGTATATCAGAAGAGAAAAGACTAGGCCTGAAGAGATCTCATAATCTGAAGATGTTTGCTGTAGAATGTTTCCCTGTGACATTCAGGACATATACCTTAATAACGAGTAAGTCAGCAGTAAAGTCTGGATACATCAAACCATAAGTCTATTTTGGAAAAGCGCTGTTTCTTTTTCTTCTTTGTCCCTTGTAAGAAGCAAAATGTTGGATACAGGATAAATATTCAGCAAATTTGTTGAACTGAACAGAAATTATGAGTTACTTTTCTAACAGAAATTACATTGTAACTATAATTTATTTGAAACACCATGATTAAATTTCTTTGGGCATTCAACATTTCACACTGGTAATTTATTTGTCATGTAAATCAGCAAATGCATATTGTTTCAACAGTACAATTTAAAAAGTCAGATCACCAAGGTAACTTGAAAAAATATGATAATCAGTAGAGGTCTGAAACATAATTTCTTTCAGTACCTTCAGAAAAGTCAGGGACTAGAATATGTCATACAGGTGAGAAGATTATACATAAACACACACAGAATATTAGTCATTTTTGTGTATTTAGGAAAGATAAAAGAAAATAAAATATAAAAACATAGTTTTAGAGTTGACATTCTCCTTTGGAATTAAAATATTCCTCATATAACGAGTTAACTCATTGTACATTTCTAATCTGTGTCTGGTTATGCACAAAGTTAAATTAAAATGCGTGAATGTAATTTTTTCTTTAAATTTATCATATTTGTGAGCAGCTACAAGAGACTGAGGAACTCACACGAAATGACATCCCTGCAGAGGCTGAGAGGTGGCACTCTGTTTCCCATGAGAATGCTGAGGTCTTGTTTCTGCAATTTCTTTTTGCTACCAAAGAACTGGAGGATTGGAAACCACATACCCAGGCTGGAAGCCTACGAACAGAAGGAGAACAGATACGTAAGTTCAAAACTCTTCCCTGGAACTGAACTAACTAACCAAGTAAGCAAAGTCCATCTTCTTCACTGAAATTATGACACTGTGTACCCATTTTTTTCAGTCTGGAAATTTATTCCTGAAATCACCAAACAAGAAATCTAAAGGAAGTGGAGCTTTTCAAACACAGTTTCTTATTTCTACAGAAAACACTGAATGTAATAAAAACCACAATAGGGTTAAATACTCCTATGAGTCGCAGAATCGCTAGGAACAATACAAAACATAGAATACATGTTCCTATAAGAAGACTAAGAAGAACAAAAATTCAAGAGTAGGCCTGTGTCCTCTAGTGCTGCCATTTCCTTGAGGCCAACAATAATGATAAATAATGACAGACTCCACTGATCAGGGTCCAGTTCCTCATTAGACTTGACCATTGTGCAGTCTCTCCCATGTCTTGCCAGAACTTGGAAAGTATTAAATAATAAAAGATAATAAAAGAGCCACCCTGCAGACCCTATAAGACATTAAAAAAAGATTCATGATCATCCAGATAAATAGCAAGAGATCTCACAGAAAAATACTCAATATTTTCCTAAAGGTTCAAAGTAAACCTGACTTTATTAAAGTGCACATGGAAAATACAATATAAAGTAGACCATATTAAAATAATCTAAAAATTAAAAGGGGATGCGTAAGAAATAAATTCATTAATTGAATTGCTGAACAATCAGCAAATATTTATTGAATACCTACTGTGAACCTGGGACGACCCCAGGCACGAGTGATACAATGATGAATTGCACAGATATGTCTGTCTCCTAACGGAACTCCTAATGAAGAGAGACCAGTCAATGAATCAGATATATAATTTGCAGGTGGATGCCATGTGATGGGAAGAAAAATAAGGAGACTGAGAAGAGAAAAGTGTAGTGTTGGCAAGGCGGTTTAGCATTGAGTCAGGGAATGTGTTCCAGGAATCTTGGCCTTCTTCTGGAGACTGACTTGATCCAGGAAGAGAACACAGGACATAAGCCACGACCACCCTGTGGTGGAGAGTGAATGAAGAGGAAGCTGCTAATGAGGGGTGGCAGGGCTTTTGAGGATATTTCTTTCCTTACTGATGCAATGTAAAATTGAGTGAAGAGGTGTTTTGTTTGTTTTGTTTTCTCTTGAGCATGTGTAGGGCTGAGATACCCTCTTGTATCCTGGACAAGCCAAGCCCTGCTATTCCTCTTGACTCTTCTTGGTGGACATAATGTAGATAGCAGAGGGCTGTTCATAACTGAAACACCTCAACTCTGTTCTGTAGCAGGTGAGATCAGCAGAAAGAAGGGCCCCCTCTTCCTCCTGCTGGGGCCAGGATGATGACTGCTGTTTCTGTTTTCAAGAACATGGCCGGGTGCAGTGGCTCACGCCTGTAATCCCAGCACTTTGGGAGGCCAAGGTGGGTGGATCACCTGAGGTCAGACCAGCCTG
>NW_012115844.1:3116653-3124597 GCF_000951035.1 Colobus angolensis palliatus | reverse complement strand
AAAAAAAAGACTGACTATAAATATAAAAGAACATAAAATATCCAAAAATTAAAATCCTCAAATAAAAAATATAAAATAATTTTTAGAAATAAAATTATTATGAGAATAAAAATTCCTGTCCATACCAAGCATCTGTGGGGTGGACAGGAATATAGAGATGTAGGAAGGAGTACTTGCTAGCGATTTTCTTTATCACAGACACAATGAATTAACCATTTGTGCCTGATTTAACAACTTTAGTAATAGGATAAAATATTTTAAAAATAACAAACACAATTATTAGTTGAAGTAAACTGGACTGCACATTTGGGATGTGGTCATATAAAGCAAAGAAACTCAAAATGTATATCAAATATTAAATACAAAGGGAAGCTCTTTAAAGCATTACAAATAGAAAATAGCTCAAAGAACATCCGAATACATCTGTTTTTCAGTAAAACGAATGGATTATGCTCACCTTTTTAAAAAATTAGCACTATCAAAATTGAAATGTCAATTAGAGGTATACTTTAAAGAAACTGATTTTGAAAGGTTAAATGTAATAGAATGGGCCATGTTATATTATCACAATACAGTATTAATTCAAGGTAAGTGGAATTCAAGATTAAAACAATAACGTTAATGAAAAGAATAAAAGTGACCTTTTATGGAGATATAATTGTTGGAAACTAAAGTGGGAACAAGTTTTATTGTTCAGTTTTCTTTTAATTGCAAGACAAAACTTAACTTCAGCTAACTTAGGGAAAATAATGTCAAGTTCAATCTAGGGCAGTAGGAAAATAATATACCTGAGTCTAGGAAATAGAAAATTATCTCAATGGGCAGATGTCTACTCTTAGACTGTTCATTGCAGCCAGCAACTGCTATCAGGCATAAGAGAAAAATTGTTTGAAATATAATCAGAGAATCACTGAAATAAAGTAGTTTTAGGGATGCATTAAATGTATCTCATAATCCATGACATGCTATAAAAAATGAGTATATACAATCTCAGTAATTATCACTTAATAGATGTAGTCATACATGCATACATGCAAATACACGTTTATATATCCAAATACACATACTTTGCAAATTAAGAACATTCATCTTCTTGTGCTCATAGAAAACTTATAAAAACCAATCACATACTAACTTAAAAGTAAAACCTCATTACATTACAGGAGATAGAAATAACACAGTCTACTTTCTCTGCTCTTTGCTGAAATAATAGATTAGCTATAGTAATATAAATAACTATAATAAGAATAATTAAAACAAAGCAAACAGAAGTATCTTCTTCCTATCTTTGGTGAAAAAGAGAGAACTATAATTTAATAATATTTAGAAGCAATGACAATGGAAACAACGTATACAAAAATAATGAGGCAGTCAAAGTGGTACTCAGAATAAATCCCCAGATATTCTTGTTTTTATTACTAAATAAAGAATGTAAATTTATGAGTCAAACTTGGACCTAAAAAATTTCTGTGTTTGTATAAAATAGTAATCCTGAAAAAATCAAGAAAAAGTCACTCATTAAGAATAAAAATGAATCAGAAGAAATATAGCAGAATCAACAAATATATTAGGAATAGGCTTCTTCGGGATACAATAAAGATGAAGCACTTAATATTTAATTGAAAAATATAATGTATATATGATAATATAGAAGAAATTTAATATTTTCTAAAATATATATATAAAAATTGTCCATATGTCCTAAAACATGGTTGCAAAATACAAATCGACGTGGGAAATTTGGAGAAAATTTCCACCAAAAAGCTATGTATTTCACAAGAGAATCATGTAATTACCAGTAAAGTAACAGACAATCATTATGTTACTTAAAATAATCCAAACTGTAGAGAAAGACATCTATCCGGTTACTTTATAAAATTTGACAATAGTGGCTAAAATAACACATAAAACATATTTAAAATTGATCTTACTTACGAAAATAAGTACAAAACTCTGAGTAAAATCATATAATATCCACCTATTTGTATAATAAAGAATACTACCTTCTGCATAAGTAGGGTTTACTCAAACAATGCAATGATGATTAATCAGTCATTCATCCATTAGTGTTAATAAGTAAAAGAAAGTTGATTGATTATTTTGATAAATACCAAAGAAAAGAAAAACAAAACCTCATACAATTGAATAGGCAGATACTGCTTTAGAAGGCAAAGCAAAACAGGGCAATGAATTCTTAGTAACATAGCAAAAGAATGTCATTCATACAAAAAGCACAACTTTAGATAAATATTTAAAAAGAGAGAATTCAGTTCAGATACAGCAAAGAACAGATACACATTGTTAACATGTGTATATTAATCTAAAAATGTATTAGAAAAAATATAAAGTAGGCCGGGCGCGGTGGCTCAAGCCTGTAATCCCAGCACTTTGGGAGGCCGAGAGGGGCGGATCACGAGATCAGGAGATCGAGACCATCCTGGCTAACACGGTGAAACCCCGTCTACTAAAAAATACAAAAAAACTAGCCGGGCGAGGTGGCGGGCGCCTGTAGTCCCAGCTACTCAGGAGGCTGAGGCAGGAGAATGGCGTAAACCCGGGAGGCGGAGTTTGCAGTGAGCTGAGATCCGGCCACTGCACTCCAGCCTGGGCGACAGAGCGAGACTCCGTCTCAAAAAAAAAAAAAAAAAAAAGAAAAGAAAAGAAAAGAAAAAAGAAAAGATGCATATGTGTGCATGTATGTGCACATGTACAAGTTAAAAATAGCATACATGTGTATGAAGACCATAACTTTGATAACACAAAGATGGGGAATTGCTTTTTGTCCACACTACTCATTCACTATTTGACATGTATTGGCCTCACTAATACTCTGTCTTCTATGCTATAAAATAGCAGAATTAAAATCCACTTTACAGTATGATTGTAAAACTTATTATGGAGACTGAAATAGATATGGCAGAAATATATATAGCTTAACATAGTGACTAAAACAAATCACAGCTCAGTAAACGTTAGTTTCTGCCTGGAGTAACTTCATCGATGTAAAATAGGATGGGACACTGAAAATAACAGTGGCTCAAAGGAGACACTTTTCCTCTTCCATAAAAGAAATTTGAGAAATGAACTGCTAAAGACTGTTATGGTGAATTCCATCCTCTTCTGTGTTCTAATTCATTATCTTCATATAGGATTCTATTTTAAGTTTACTTAGCAGTCCAAAGTGAATGCTAGAGTTCTGGCTACCATGTTCACATTCCATGTAGCAAAAAAAAAAAAACTATGTAAGAAACACAAAAGAGGCCCTTTTCAGGTAAATTCCTGTTTCTATAGCCTTAATGCATTCCACACTATATTTACATACATTTGTTTGGCCCAAACTGAGTCACTTCCAGGGCTCCTGTCTTCCATTCCAAGGACAGACCTTCTCAGTTTTCTAAGTAGCTAAATTATGCAGATACCTCAGAGTGAAGTTTGGGAATTACCAGAGGAAGGAATTTTCCAGCCTCTTTCCTCCTCCAACTGGCTGTCCCACTTTCTCTTAAAGTGACCCCTCTGTGTTCTCAAAACATAGCAACATTTTCCCACTTTTCCTGCATGCTAGTGGTGTGTGTGTGTGCACTCACACACCAAATCTCTAGCTCTCATTGAGACTATTATTCCCTGAGAATGCTTCCCATCAAACTAATCTGTCCTGTTTTCTGAGTATAGCCCTCATGGATAGCTTGGGAATTTGCTGTGAAAAGCCTTCCTCCAGAACAGACGTTCCCAAGTCATGTAGGTGGAAGTCCTGTCACCTTACAAATACTTTCTTAAATCTCACAACTGTTTCCATGCTTGAGTCTGCTTCTCAACATTAATGTTTCACGTTGGTGTGCCCTCAACTAACTTAGTTTAAATTTATCTTTGCCATGCCTTCAGAATTGGGATCGCTATAGATTTAATTGGGTTCACATCACCTCCCCTACCTGACGTCAGGTAGTTGAGGTCAGGGAGCATTCCTGAGCATCTCTTCTTTCCCTGTGTGGTTAGCAGAGAGCCTGGCACAGGAGTCCTTTGCTCATAGCATATGTAACCTGGCCCAACTGAAAAGCACCAGCCTCCAAAATTTCCAAAATTACTTCATCCAATTATATGTTTATTTTTATTTTACTATTACACTCAATCTGGGGTCACTAAAGAAAACTGGTAAAACAGAAATATAAGAGCAGAACTTTCTCAAAGTCTAAATTCTACAGTGCTAACATATTTATTTTGATTCATTTTTCTGAACAATTTAATATGATTATAATAATACATTATATAGAGTAGTTATCCTATTTCCTTTAATGCAAAATGCTTATAATTTATGACTTCCTCTTCATAGGCATTCAGTTTAAATGTTGTATGACATTTCATTAAGTATATATACTATATAATTTTTAAATTATTCCTATTTTGTCATCCATTTAATTTGCTTTACATTTGTTGGTGTTACAAATATCTACGTTAAATGTTGAATATAAAGATATTTCCATATTTAAGACTCCTTTCTTTAGCACAGAGTTCCATAAATACATCAGTTTATTAAGATTGTTTTTCCATTAATATATATATCCAAAAGACTTTTTATAAGGATCATGCCAGTTTTCTTACTCACACTTGTTTACATCACCCTTGCCCACAGATGATGATGATGGTGTTGATGGTGATGATAACGATGCAGCACCATCATTTTTTATTTTTACTGATGCTCTTACTGTGCTGAGATTTTAGCACTAAAATGTAAAATTGTTAGCACCAAAATAGAAGACCGAATAACCACAACAAATTGATTTCACTTTCCAGCGTTTGGTTTATTTTGGTACTAGCAGAATGAGGTTGATTTAAGACAGGAAAAAAGTAGGAGGAAGAACAGGAGGAGAAGAATAAGTAGAAGAGAAAGGGGAAAAGAAGAGAAAATTAAGGAGGGTATCCATGTTATCCTCCTTCCATCTTCTAGAATATTAATTATTTTTAAACACCATCATAATTTACCTTTATCTAAGTTCTTATTGAGAAGTAATTATTGCCGAATAATCCATTTAATGTATTTTATTATGATGATGATATTTAGAAGCTTGGCATAGTAAAATCCATTAACCTCTCCATATAATAAAATAAATTTTTAAGTGACACGTTTTGTATACAAGATACCATTAAGTAGAATGTAAGAAAGTAATTTCCTTGTGAAATGATTCCTTTCATTTTCAGAGTATCTAGGCTAAACAATTAGTTGAATAACAGCAGTGTGAATAACCTGAAGATGAATGCAGTAAATGTTACAGGCTCCATTGCTATTCACTTCTAAGCCTGGCTATTAAAAATGTTTTGTTCTGGGAAAACAAGAGATTGTGTACTTGGGCTCCTTTTACATCTAGATTCAGAGACTCGAGATGAGAGCTCAGAAGAGACTAATAAATCATCAGGTTATTCCCTTCACCAGATCCTGCCCCATTCCTGACACTCTCTCATTTTATAGACTTGTCAGGTAGAATAACTTGTCCAATATTGAGGTTCTTGACTTCCACATTTGCATTTCTTTAATTTATACTCTGTTAACTTTAAAAAATGGTATTTCCTAACTTTTTTTTACATTAGTAAGATTTTATCTTTATCTCCCTCTAATTCAAATTGTGAATAACCTAGAAAGGACTCAAATTATCATTCAAAGCTTCAATAAATGCATGGGAAAGAGTTGAGAAGAGCTGAAAACTAAGAAATGGGGTAGGAGAAAATCAAAGTGTTTATAACTAGCGTGATCTTGAGAGCCTGGCATGTTTGACCCTCAGTGACATTAGCCAAAGAAAGTTGGCAAAATAAATAATCCAGAAGATCATACCTCGAAAAAGAGACCTGAATAGAGATGGAACTTTGAAGGAGATCACCCAAAAGATAAACTGTGGTGCCTAGGAGGTGGAAGGGCAAAATTTGGATTTGCCTTGGCAGTTTGTTAATTTGCCTGTGCACAAATTCCACGTTTTTAATTGGACAGGGCTCCAGACTGTGGCTAGAGGATATAATAGTACAGTCTTGGGTGAGGGATTTGGCAAGAACCAGGTAAAAGTAATCTCTTCAAGTTGTCAGGAATTCAGGGTAGAATTCTAGTTTTAAATGGAAATGTTTTTCTTCAACATAAATGTGAGACATACAGTGGTCTTTGGAAGTGAGCAAAGAATGTTACTAAGGGCCACATGCATACAATGGGTGGGCTTCAGAGTCTACTATAGGGTAAGTATGTGGATAGTGTCCCTGCAGCCATATTGCATATACAGGAAAATTAATTCTAATCACCAAAAGCTTGTAAATGAGATGTGAAGAGGGACAATATTGGAGCATTGCAGAATCTACCTTTTTGTGTGTGTATATATTCTAATAGTGAAATAATGGGAAAAGGAGAGGGAAGAGTTTAAAAGCTGAAATTTAAAATAATTTTGTAACATGATATGGAATTATACATTTGAAAAATGCACTAATTTTAAATTTAGTGCTTAATACTTTTTCACAAAGTAAATAACAATGTAACCAGCCTTCAGATTTTTAGAACTTGATCATTAACCACATCACAGAAGCCCCTCTCACACCATCATTGAGTCATCCCAATAGCAACTACTGTTCTAACCTCTACATCCATTGATTATCTTTGACTGTAAAATTCATGTAAATGTAATATACATATCTGGTTGAATCAAATGTAAATATCAGGTTGTTCAGCATTGTCTATTAGATTCATCCAAGTCTTTTTGTTTAGCCATACTTTCTGTTGGTTAATTCATTTGTTTGTTTCATCTTTGTTGCTGAGTATTACTCCAGTACATAAACATAACACAATTATTTATGCATTCTACTTCTGATGTGCATTTTGTTTGTTTGCAGAATTGCTATAATAGTAGCACTGAACTTTCACTAATCGTGGTAAACATAAAAACAGTGCTCTGTTCCATAAACACCTAGGAGTGAAACTGATGAGTAAAAGAATGTGAGTATGCACAGTTTTGGTAGAAACTGCCACACAGTTTTTACAAATTGACTTTACCATTGAGTATGATGTTGTCTGTTTTTGTTTGTTAGTAGTTTGGAGAAATTGACTGAAGTTCCTTTGGTCCAGTTAGGAGGAATAGGTTTTCAAGACTGATTGTACAGCAAGATGACCATAGTTAATAATAATGTATTGTACATATCAACATTGCTAAATTAATAGATATTAAATATTTTCATTACAAAAAAAAGTATCTGTGAGGTGATGTTATGTTAATTAGATTAGTTATGTTAATTAGTTTGGGGTTTTGTTTTTTTTTTTTTTTTGAGATGGAGTCTTGCTCTGTTGCCCAGGCTAGAGTGCAGTGGCGCCATCTCGGCTTACTGCAAGCTCCACCTCCTGTGTTTATGCCATTCTCCTACCTCAGGCTTCTGAGTAGTTGGGACTACAGACACCCGCCATCATGCCAGGTGATGTATTTTTAGTAGAGATGGGGTTTCACAGTGTTAGCCAGGATGGTCTCGATCTCCTGACCTCATGATCTGCCTGCCTTGGCCTCCCAAAGTGCTGGGATTATGGGTGTGAGCCACTGCACCTGGCCTAGTTAATTAGTTTTTTAAATTAGCTTAATATAATCATTCCACTATGTATACATAGTGAAAATATGTTGTACCTCATTTATATACAAGTATTTGTCAATTAAAAATACAAATTCAAAATTAAAATTAATAGGTTTTCATTGTGAGATATTCAGTTCTTCACTACAGGAATCACTACAGGCTCAGAGAAATCCCTTCATTGATTCTACAAAAACAGTGTTTCCAACCTGGTGAATCAAAATACATGTTCCATTCTGTGAGATGAATCCACACAACGCAAAGCATTTTCACAGATAGCTTCTTTCTAGATTTTATTGTGGGATACTCAATTTCTCACTATAGGAATCACTGGGATCAGAGGAGTCCCTTTATAGCTTCTACAAAACCAGT
>NW_012115844.1:3105465-3116603 GCF_000951035.1 Colobus angolensis palliatus | reverse complement strand
GTGGGATACTCAATTTCTCACTATAGGAATCACTGGGATCAGAGGAGTCCCTTTATAGCTTCTACAAAACCAGTGTTTCCAACATACTGAATCGAAATACATGTTCCATTCTGTGAGATGAATCCACACAACGCAAAGCATTTTCACAGACAGCTTCTTTCTAGATTTTATTGTGGGATACTCAATTTCTCACTATAGGAATCACTGGGATCAGAGGAGTCCCTTTATAGCTTCTACAAAACCAGTGTTTCCAACATACTGAATCGACATACAGGTTCCATTCTGTGAGATGAAACACACATCACAAAGCATTCTTCACAGATAGCTTGTTTCTAGATTTTATCAAGAGATATTTGATTTTTTTATGGACCTCAGTGGGCTAAGAAATTCCCTCACAGATTCAAAAAAAGAGTGTTTCCAATATGGTGAATCAAAACACTGCTTTGATTCTGTGAGATAAATTCACACATCACGAAGAATTTTCACAGATAGCTTGTTTCTAGTATTTATCAAGGGATATTTGATTTTTCCCTATGGGCCTCAATGGGTTCAGAAATGTCACTTTGTACAATCTACAAAAAGAAGGTTTTCAAGCTGGTGATTCAAAACACAGGTTCCATTGTGTGAGATGAATCCAGACATCATGAAGCATTTTCACAGATAGTTTATTCCAAGTTTCTATCGCAGGATATTCAATTATTCACTATAGGACTCAATGGGCTCTGAAATGTCCCTTCGTAGATTGTACAACAAGAGTGTTTCCAACTGGGTGAATCAAAATGCAGGTTCCACTCTGTGAGATGAATCTACACATTGCAAAGCATTTTTTCACAGAGAGCTGGTTTCTAGTTTTTATCATGGGATGTAAAATGTTTCCTTGTTGGCCTCAATGGGCTCAGCAATGTCCTTTTGTAGATTATACAAAAAGAATGTTTCCAACTTGCTGAATAAAAACACAGGTTTCACTCTGTGAGATGAATCCACACATTACAAAACATTTTCACAGATAGCTTCTTTCTAGTTTATATCGTGGGATATTCTATTTTTCCTTATGGGCCTCAATGGCTAAGAAATGTCTCTCTGTAGATTCTACAGAAAGAGTGTTTCCAAACAGGTGAATCCTGTTTGGAATAACAAGTTCCATCCTGTGAGATGAATCCACATGTCACAAAGCATTTTCACAGAAAGCTTGTTTCTAGTTTTTATCATGGAATATGTGATTTTCCCTTATGGGCCTCAGTGGTTTCAGAAACATCACTTCGTAGATTCTACAAAAATACAAAAAGAGTGTTTCCACCTTGTGAATTAAAAGAGGGGTTCCATGCCATGAAATGAACCCACACATCACAAAGCATTTTCACAGATAGTGTCTTTCTAGTATTTATCACGGGATATCTGATTTTTAACTCTAGGCCTCACGGACTCAGAAATGTCCCTTTGTAGATTCTACGAAAAGAGGGTTTTCAAACTGGTGAATCAAAATGCAGGTTCCATTCTGTGAGATGAATCCACGTCACAAAGCTTTTTACAGACAGCTTGTTTCTAGTTTTTATCATGGGAAACTCAGTTTCTCACAATAGGAATCAATGGGATCAGAGAAGTCCCTTCATAGCTTCTCCAAAAAGAGTGTTTCCAACTTGCTGAATAAAAACACAGGTTCAATTCTGTGACATGAATCCACACATGATAAAGCATTATCACAGATAGCTTGTTTCTAGATTTTATCATGGGATATCCCATTTTTTGTTATGGGTCTCAATGGGCCTAGAATTCTCATGTAGACTCAACAAAAGAAGTGTTTCCAACCTGCTGAATCAAAATACTTCTTCCATTCTGTGAGATGAAGCCACACATAAAGAATTTTCACAGATAGCTTATTTCTAGTTTTTATCTAGGGATATTCAATTTTTCACTATGGGCCTTGAGGGTAAGGAAAAGTCCCTTCCAGATTCAACAAGAGTGTTTCCAACCTGTTGAATCAAAATACAGGTTCCATTCTGTGAGATGAATCCACACATCAGAAAGCATTTTCACAGGTAGCTTGTTTCAAGTTTTTATCATGGGATAATCAATTTCTCACAATAGGAATCAATGAACTCAGTGAAGTCCCTTCATAGATTCTACAAAAAAAGGTTTTTCAAATGGGTGAATAAAAACACTGGTTCCATTCTGTGAGATGAATGCACATATCACAAAGCATTTTAACAATTAGCTTCTTTCACAGTGTGGCGATTCCTCAAGGCTCTAGAACTAGAAATACCATCTGACCCAGCCATCCATTACTGGGTATACACCCAAAGGATTATAAATCATGGTGCTATAAAGACACATGCACATGTATGTTTATTGTGGCACTATTCACAATAGCAAAGACTTGGAACCAAACCAAATGTCTGTCAACGACAGACTGGATCAATAAAATGTGGCACATATACACCATGGAATACTATGTAGCCATAAAAAGGGATGAGTTCATGTCCTTTGTAGGGACATATATCAAGCTGGAAACCATCATTCTCAGCAAACTATCACAAGGACAAAAAACCAAACACCGCATGTTCTCACTCATAGGTGGGAACTGAACAATGAGATCACTTGGACACAGGAAGGGGAACATCACACACTGGGGCCTGTTGTGGGGAGGGGGGGGGGGGGAGGGATAGCATTAGGAGATATACCTAATGTAAATGATGAGTTAATGGGTGCAGCACACCAACATGGCACATGTATACATATGTAACAAACCTGCACGTTGTGCACGTGTACCCTAGAACTTAAAGTATAATAATAAAAAAAAAAGAGTAAAGTCAAAAAATAATAATTTGCTTCTTTCTAGTTTTTATTGCAGAATATTCTATTTTTCACTATAAGCCTCGATGGGCTCAGATGTCCCTTCACAGATTCTACAAAAAGAGTGTTTCCAAACTGGTGAAGCTAAATGCAGGTTTCATTCTGTGAGATGAATCCACATATCACAAAGCATTTTTGCAGAGATCTTGTTTCTAGATATAGTATTTTACTTATGGGCTCAAAGGGTTCAGAAATGTCCCTTCATAGATCCTTCAAAAAGAGCGTTTTCATCCTGATGAAACAAAACACATGTTCAATTCTGTGAGGTGAATCCACACATCACAAAGCATTTTCACAGATTATTTCTTCTAGTTTTTATTGTGAGATATTCAGTTTTTCATAAAAGGCTTCTAAGGACTCAGAAATGTCCCTTCGTAGATTCTACAAACAGAATGTTCCCAACCTGTTGAATCAAAACAGCAGTTTCATTCTGTGAGATGAACTGACACATCACAAAGCATTTTCACAGATTATTTCTTCTAGTTTTTATTGTGAGATATTCAGTTTTTCATAAAAGGCTTCTAAGGACTCAGAAATGTCCCTTCGTAGATTCTACAAACAGAATGTTCCCAACCTGTTGAATCAAAACAGCAGTTTCATTCTGTGAGATGAACTGACACATCACAAAGCATTTTCACCGAGAGTTTGCTTCTACCTTTTATTGCAGGATATTCATTTTTCAGTATAGGCCTCAAAGGGCTCAAAACTGTCCCCTGTAGAAACTACAAAGAGAGTGTTTCCAACCTGATGAATCAAATCACAGGTTCTATTCTGTAATATGTATCCACGCATCACAAAGCATTTTCATAGAGAGCTTGTTTCTAGTTATTGCAGGATATCCCATTTTCACTATAGGCCTCAATGAACTCAGAAATATCCCTTTGTAGATTATTCATTAAGAATGTTTCCAACCTAATGAATCAAAACACAAATTCCATTCTGTGAGATGAATCCACACACCACAAAGCATTTTCAATGATACCTTGTTTCTAGTTTTTATCACGGGATATTTGATTATTCACTATAGGACTCAATGGGCTCAGAAATGTCCCTTTGTAGATATTACAAAAGACTGTTTCTAACCTGGTGAATCAAATCACAGGTTTCATTCTGTGAGATGAATCCACATATCAGAGAGCATTTTCACCAACAGCTTGTTTCTAGCTTTTATCGTGGGATATTCAGTTTTACAATACGGGCTTCAATGGGTTCAGAAATGTCCAAGTGTAGATTCTACAAAGAGTGTTTCCAACTTTGTGAATCAAAACATAGGTTTCGTTCTGTGAGATGAATGCACCCATCACAAACCATTTTTACAAATAGCTTGTTTCTAGTTTTTAATTGTGGGATATGCGGTTTTTCATTATGGCCCCCAGTGAACACAGAAATGTCCCTTCATAGATTCTTCAGAAAGAATGTTTCCATCCTGGTGGATCAAAACCCAGGTTCTGTTTTGTGAGATGAACCCACACACCACACAGCATTTTCACAGATAGCTTGTTTCTAGTTTTATTGTAGGATATTCGGGTTTTCACTATAAACTTCAATGGGCTCTGAGATGTTCCTTCGTAGATTCCACAACAAGAGTGTTTCCAACTTTGTGAGTCAAAACACAGGATCCATTCAGTAAGATGAATCCACATTTCACAAAGCATTTTCACAGATAGCTTGTGTTGAGTTGTTAACACGAGATATTAGGTTTTTCACTATAGGCTTCAATGAACTCAGAAATGTCCCTTCATACATCCTTCAAAAAGAGCATTTTCATCCTGGTGAAACTAAATACATGTTCAATTATGAGAGATGAATCCACACAGCACAAACAGGTTCCATTCTGTGAGATAAATCCATAAATCACAAAGCATTTTCATAGATAGTGGGATATTCGTTCTTTACTGTCACCCACAAAGGGCTCAGAAATGTCCCTTCATAGATACTACAAAAAGAGGATTTCCCATCAAATGAATCAAATGACAGGTTCCGTTCTGTGAGATGAATCCACACATCAAAAAGCATTTACACAGATAGCTTGTTTCTAGATTTATTGTGGGATATTCATTTTTTTTCTCTATAGGCCTCAATGGGCTTCAAAATATCTTATGAGGATGCTATAAAAAGAGTGTTTCCAACCTGGTGAATCAAATCACAGGTTCCATTCTGCGAGATGAATCCACACAACACAAAGCATTTTCACAGATAGCTTGTTTCTAGTTCTTATTATGGGATATTGTTTTTTTCACTATAGGCCTCAATTGGCTAGAAGATGTCTTATATAGATACTACAAAAAGAGTGTTTCCAACATGGTGAATCAAATGACATGTTCCATTCTATGAGATGACTCCACACATCACAAAGCATTTTCACAGATAGCTTGTTTCTAGTCTTTATTGCGGAATATTCGGTTTTTCACCACAGGTCACAGTGAGCTTAGAAATGTCCCTTCAGAGATACTACAAAAAGAGTGTTTGCCACCTGGAGAAACAAGTCACATGTTCCATCTGTGAGATGAGTCCACACATCAGAAAGCATTTTCGCAGATAACTTCTTTCTAGATTTTATCACAGGATATTTGGTTTTTCACTGTAGGCCTCAGTGTGTTAAGAAATGTCCCATCACAAATTTTAGAAAAAAAGGGCTTCCACCCTGGTGAATAAAAAAAGCAGTTTCATTCAGTGAGATGAATCCACGTATCAGAAAGCTTTTCACAGATAGCCTGTTTCCAGTTTTTGTTATGAGATATTTGGTTTTTCACTGTAGACCTCAATGGGCTCAGAAATGTCCGTTCATAGATACTACAAAAAGAGAGTTTTCAACCTGGTGAAGAAAATAGCGGTTCCATACTGTGAGATAAATCCACACATCACAAAGCACTTTCACAGATGGCTTGTTTCTAGTTTTTATCACGGAATATTCAGTTTTTTGCTGTAGGCAACAATGGGCTCAGAAATGTTTCTTCATAGAACTAGAAAAAAGAGTGTTTCCCATCAGGTGAATCCAATCACAGGTTTCATTCTGTGAGATAAATCTATACATCACAAAAACATTTTCACAGATAGCTTGTTTCTGATTTTTATTGCAGGACTTTCCATTTTTCACTAAAGGCCACAATTTGCTCAGAAATGTCCCTTTGTAGATTCTATAAAAAGAGTGTTTCCAACCTGGTAAATAAAAAGGAGGTTCCATTATGTGAGATGAATCTACATCTCCAAAAAACATTTTCACAAATAGCTTGTTTATAGTTTTTATTGCAAAATTTTCGTTTTTTTTACTGTAGGCTCAATGTGCTCAGAAATATCCCTTCATAGATTCTACAAAAAGAGTGTTTCTTACCTGGGAAATTAAAAAAGTGTTTCTATTTTGTGGAATTAATCTATACATCACAAAGCATTTCCACAGATAGATTTCTTTCTGATTTCCATTCCCAGATAATCGGATTTTTACTATTGGCCACAATGGGCTCAGAAATGTACCTTCATGGCTGGGCATGGTGGCTCACACCTGTAATACCAGCACTTTGGGAGGCCAAGGCGGGCGGATCATGAAGTCAGGAGATCGAGACCATCCTGACTAACATGGTGAAACCCCATCTCTACTAAAAATACAGAAAATTAGTTGGGCGTGGTGGCGGGCGCCTGTAGACCCAGCAGCTCGGGAGACTGAGGCAGGAGAATGGCGTGAACCCGGGAGATGGAGCTCACAGTGAGCCGAGATCGCACCACTGCACTCCAGCCTGGGTGACAGAGCGAGACTCCATTTCAAAAAAAAAAAAAAAAGAAAAGAAATGTACCTTCGTAGATTCTACAAAGAGTATTTCTTACCAGGTGAATCAAATCAAGGGTTCATTGTGTGAGATAAATCCACACATCAGAAAGCATTTTGACAGAGAGCTTGTTTCTAGTTTTTATTGTGTGATATTCTGTTTTTCACTACAGTCTTCAATGGGTTTGAAAATGTCCAATGTAGGTATTAAAAAAGAGTTTCCAAACTGGTGAATAAAAAAAGGGGTTCCATTCTGTGAGATGAATTCAAACATTACAAATCATTTTCATGGACAGCTTGTTTCTAGCTTTTATTGTGAGATATTCAATTTTTCACTGTGGGCCTCAATGGGCTCAGAAATGTCCCACGTAGATATTACAAAAAAAGTTTTTCAAGCTGGTGCATCAAATCCCAGGCTTCATTCTGTGAGATGATTCCACACATCACAAAGCATTTTCAAAGATAGCTTGTTTCTAGTTTTTATCATGAGATATTCAGTTTTTCACTATAGGTCTCAATGGGCTCAGAAATGTCCCCCATAGACACTACAAAAAGAGTGTTTCCAACCTGGTGAATAAAATCCCAGGTTCCATTCTGTGAGATGAATTTATACATCACAAAGTTTTCACAGATAGTTTGTTTCTAGTGTTTATTTACAGGGTACTTAGTTTTTCACTATAGGCCACAATTGGCTCGGAAATGCCCTTTTGTAGATACTATAAAAAGAGTGTTTCCAACCAGGTGAATCAAATCACAGTTTCCATTCTGTGAGAGTACACGCTTCAAAAAGCATTTTCACAGATAGCTTTTTTCTAGTATTTATCACTGAATATTTGGTTTTTCACTGTAGGGCTCAATAGGTTCAGAAGTGTCCCCTCGTAGATACCAGAAAAAGAGTGTTTCCAATCTGCTTGGAGAAAAAGTGGTTCCATTCTGTGAGATGAATTTGCACAATGGAAAGAATTCTCTTGCATATCTTGTTTCTAGTTTTTATCACAGGATATAGAGTTTTTCACTATATGAGACAAAGTGCTCAGAAATGTCCCTTCTTAGATACTACATAAAAAGTGTTTCCAACCAGGTAAATAAAAATGCAGGCTTCATTCTTTGAGATAAATCCACACATCACAAAGAATTTTCACAGCCAGGTAGTTTCTAGTTTTAATCATGGGATATTCTGTTATTCACTGTAGGCCTCAAAGGGCTCAGATATGGCCCTTCATAGATTCTACGAAAAGAGTGTTTCCAACCTGGTAAATAAAAAAGCTTTCCATTCTGTGAGATGAATGCACACATCACAAAGCATTTGCACAGATAGCTTCTTTCTTGTTTTTATTGATGGATAGTCGGTTTTTCAGTATAGGCCATAACGTGCTCAGAAATATGTCTTTTCAGATACTACAAAAAGAGTGTTTCTAACCAGGTGAATCAAATCACAGATTCCACTATGTGAGATGAATCCACACATCACAAAGGATTTTCACAGATAGCTTATTTCTAGTTTTTTATAGTGAGATACTCAGTTTTTCACTATAGGCCTCAATGGGCTCGGAATTGTCCCACATAGATACTACAAAAAGAGTATTCCCAACCTGGCAAATTAAATAACAAGTTCCATTGTGTGACAGGAATCCACACATCACAAAGCGTTTTCACAGACATCTTGTTCTTAACTTTAATAAAGGGATATTCGATCTTTCACTGTTTCCTCAATGGGCTCAAAAATTTCCATCGTAAATTCTACAATAACAGGTTTTCAACCTGGTGAATCAAAACACTAATTCCATGCTGTGAGATGAATCCACAAATAACAAAGCATTTTTACAGATAGTTTGTTTCCAGTTTTTCTTGTGGGATATTCTATTTTTCCCTGTAGGCTTCAGTGGGCTCAGAACTGTCCCTTCTTAGACACTACAAAATGAGTGTTTACAACCTGGTGAATACAAAAAGCGATTCTATTCTGTGGATGAATCCACAAACCACAAAGCTTTTTCACAGACAATTTGTTTCTAGTTTTTATCACAGTATCTTCGGTTTTTCAGTGTAGACCTCAGTGGGCACTAAATATTCCACTTAGATACTACGAAAAGAGTGTTTCTCACCTGGTGAATAAAATCACCAGTTCCATTCTGTGAGATGAATCCACACATCACAAAGAATTTTCACAGATAGCTTGCTTCTAGTTTTTATCTCAAGATATTCAGTTTTTCACTGTAGTCCTCTGTTGGCTAAGAAAGATCACTTCATGTATTCAACACAAAGAGTGTTTTTAACCTGGTGAATAACAATAAAAGAAAAAAAACAGTTCCATTCTGTGAGATGAATCCACATATCACAAAGCATTTTCACAGCTTGTTTCCAGTTTTTATCCTGGGATATAGAGTTTTTCAGTATAGGTTGCATTGGGTTTGGAAATGTCCCATTTAGACACTACAAAAAGAGTGTTTCTAACCTAGTGAATCAAATCACAGGTTTCATTCTGTGAGATAAATCCACACATCACAAAAATTTTCACAGAGAGCTTTTTCTAGTTTTTACCACAGAATATTCAGTTTTTTACTATAGTCATCAAAGGCCTCAAAATTGTCCCTTCGTAGGCTGCACAAAAACAATGTTTCCAACCTAGTCAATAAAAAAAGCGGTTCCATTCTGTGAGATGAGTTCACATATCACAAAGCATTATCACAGATAACTGTTTCTAGTTTTTATCACAGAATATTCTGATTTTCACTGTAGGCTTTAGTGGGCTCAGAAATATTCCTTGGAAGAAACTACAAAAAGAGGTTTTCCACCCCGATGAATAAAAAAAGTGGCTCCATTCTCTGAGATGAATCCACATATCACAAGTCATTTTCACGGATAGCTTGCTTCCAATTTTTATTGCAGAATATTCTGTTTTTTTACTACAGGACTCAATCAGCTCAGAAATGTCCCACATAGTTACAAAAAAAAGGGGAGTTTCAACCTGGTAAATCAAATCACAGGTTAAATTCTGTGAGATGAATCCACACATCACTAAGTATTTTCACAGATAGCTTGTTTTTAGTTTTCATTGCAGGATATTCACTTTACGCTATAGGCCTCAATGGGCTCCGAATGTCCCTTGTAGATATGACAGAAAAACTCTTTCCAACCTCGTGAATCAAATCACAGGTTCTATTATGCAAGATGAATCCACACATCAGACAGCATTTTCACAGACAGCTTGTTTCTAGTTTGTATTGCTGACATTTGATTTTCCCTATAAGTCTCAATGAGTTCTGAATTATCCCACGTAAATACTACAAAAAGAGTGTTTCCAACCTGGTGAATAACAAATGCAGTTCCATTCTGTGCAACGAATCCACACACTACAAAGCATTTGCACAGATAGCTTGTTTCTAACTTTCATTACGAGACATTTGGTTTTTCACTGTAGGCCTCATTCTTATCTAAAATCTCCCATGTAGATACTATAAAAAGAGTGTTTCCCACCTGCTGAATAAAATCACAGGTTTCCTTCTGTGAGATGAATCCACACATCAGAAAGCATTTTGCCAGATAGCTTCTTTCTAGTTTTTAAAGCGGGATACTCGGTGTTTCACTATCGGCCTCAATGGGCTCCGAAATGTCCCAGGTAGATACTACCAAAAAAGTGTTTCCAACCTGGTGAATCAAGTCACAGGTTCCATTCTGTGAGATGAATCCACACATTACAAAGCATTTATTCAGATAGCTTGTATCTAATTTTTACCTCGGGATATTCTGTTTTTCACTGTAGGTCTCAATGGGCTAAGAAATGTCCCTTCATAGATACTACAGAAAGTTTGTTTCTCACTTGGTAAATAAAAACATTGGTTCCATGATATGTGAGATGAATTCACACATTTTGTTTTTCACTATAGACCTCAATGAGCTTAGAAATGTCCCACGTACATGCTACAGGAAGAGTGTTTCCAACATGATGAATCAAATCACTGGTTCCATTCTTTGAGATGAAACTACACATTATAAACCATTTTCACAGAGAGTTTTTTCCTAGTTTTTATCACAGGTATTCAGTTTTTAACCATAGGTTTAAATGGTCTCATAAATGTCTCTCCGTAGATACTACAGAAAGAGTGTTTACATCCTGGTGAATAAAAAAAGCAGTTCCATTCTGTGAGATGAATCCATACGTTACAAAGCTTTTTCACAGATAACTTGTTTCTAATTTTCTTATCATGATATATTCATTTTTTCATTAGAGGGCTCGATTGGCTTGAAAATGTCCCACATAAATACTACAAAAACAGTGTTTCCCACCTGGTGAATCAAATTGCAGGTTTCATTCTGTGAGATGAATCCACACATCAGAAAGCATTTTGACAGATAGTTTATTTCTAGTTTTTATCTGGGATACTCGTTGTTTCACTATAGTCCTAAATGGGCTCCAAAATGCCCCACGTAGATACTACAAAAAGAGTGTTTCAATACACTGTTGGTGGGATTGTAAACTAGTTCAACCATTATGGAAAACAGTATGGCGATTCCTCAAGGATCTAGAACT
>NW_012115844.1:3102257-3104965 GCF_000951035.1 Colobus angolensis palliatus | reverse complement strand
GCATCTGGTGAATGAAATCACAGGTTCCATTATGTGAAATGAATCCACACCTCACAAAGCATTTTTCATTGATAGCTTGTTTCTACTTTTTATCATGGATATTTGCTTTTTCACAATAGGCCTCAATGGGATGGGAAATGTCCCTGTCCCACATGATACTACAAAAAGAGTGTTTCAGCATAGTGGATCAAAAAACAGTTTCCATTCTGTGAGATAAATCCACACCTCAAAAAGCATTTTCACAGATAGCTTGTTTCTAGTTCTTATCACGGTATATTTGGTTTTTCACTGTAGGCCTAAATGGGCTCAGAAATTCCCTCCTAGAGAATACAAAAAGATTGTTTCATACCTGGTTAATTAATTACTTCACCTCAAAAAGCATTTTCACAGATAGCTTGTTTCTAGTTCTTATCACGGTATATTTGGTTTTTCACTGTAGGCCTAAATGGGCTCAGAAATTCCCTTAGTAAATTTTACAATAACAGGGTTTTCAACCTGGTGTATCAAAACACTGGTTCAATTCTGTGAAATGAATCTACACATCACAAATAATTTTCACAGAGATCTTGTTTCTACTTTTTATCATGAAATATTCAATTTTTCACAATAGTCCACAATGGGCTTACATGTCCCTTCAAGGATACTACAAAAAGAGTGTTTCCAACCAGGTGAATCAAATCACAGTTTCCATTCTTTGAGAGGAATCTATAGATTACTCAGCATTTTTACAGATAGCTTCTTTTTAGGTTTTACTGTAGGATATTTGGTTTTTCACTATAGGTCTCCATGGGCTCAGAAATGTCCCACCTAGAGAATACAAAAAGATTGTTTCATACCTGGTTAATTAATTACTTCACACCTCAAAAAGCATTTTCAAAGATAGCTTTTATCTGGTTTTTATCGTGGGATATTTGGTTTTTCACTGTAGGCCACAATGGGCTCAGAAATCTCATTTTGTAGATACTACAAAAAGTGTGATACCAAATTGGAGAATAAAAGAAGCAGTTCCACACTCTGAGATAAATCCAGACATCACAAAGTATTTTCACAGATAGCTTGTTTCTAGTTTTTATCGCAGATATTTGTTTTTTCACTACAGGCCACAGTGGGCTCCGAAATATCCCACGTGATACTACAGAAAGAGTGTTCCAACATGCTGAATCAAAAAATGTGTTTCATTCTGTGAGATGAATCCATACCTCACAAAACATTTTCACTGATAGCTTGTTTTTAGTTTTTATTGTAAGATATTCGGTTTTTCACTGTGGGCCTCAATGGGCTTAGAAATGTCTTTTCATAGATACAACAAAAAAGAGTATTTCCTACCTAGTGAATAAAAGCAGCTATTCCATTCTGTGAGATGAATCCAATGGGCACGAAAATGTAAATTCATAGATAGGACAAAAAGAATGTTTCCAGCCTGTTGAATCAAATCACAGGTTCCATTCTGTGAGATGAATCCACTCATCACAAAGCATTTTCACTGTTAACTGGCTTCTGGTTTTTACCATGGAACATTCCCTTTTTCACTGTAACCATCAATGGGCTCAGAATTGTCCCTTCATGGCTTATACGAAAAGAATGTTTCCAATCTTGTGAATAAAAAAAGCAGTTCCATTAAATGAGATGAAGCCACACATCACAAAGCATTTTCACACATAGCTTGTTTGTAATGTTTATCATGGTTTTTCAATATAGGGCTCAATAGGCTCGAATATGTCCCATGTAGATACTATAAAAAGAGTGTTTCCAAACTTGTGAAATAAATGGGAGATTCCATTCTGTGATATGCATCCATACTTCAAAAAGCATTTTCACAGGTAGCTTTTTTTCTAGTTTTTATCATGGGATATTTGATTATTCACTCTAGAACTCAATGGGCTCAGAAATGTGCCAGGTAGATACTACAAAAAGAATATTTCCAATCTGATTAATTAAAAAAAAGGTTCCATTCTATGCAGTGAATCCAAACATCACAAAGAATTTTCACAGTTACAGTGTTTCTAGTTTTTATCTCAGGCTAATCGTTTTTTCACCGTACTCCTCAAAGGGCTCAGAAATGTCCCCTGGTAGATACTACAGAAAGAGTGTTTCCTACCTGATACGTAAAAAAACTGTTCCCATTCTGTGAGAAAAATCCACACATCACAAAGCATTTTCACAGATAACTTGTTTCTGTTTTTTATCACAGGATGTACAGTATTTCCCTATAGGGCTCAACAGGCTCAAAATTGTCCCATACAGATACTACAAAAAGAGTGTTTCCAAACTTGTGACTCAAAACAGAAGTTCCATCCTATGAGATGAATCCACACATTACAGAGTATTTTCTCAGATAGCTTGTATCTAATTGTCGCAAGATTTCAGTTTTTCGCTATAGGACCCAAGGGACTCAAAAAAGTCTCTTCGTAGATAGTACAAAAAGTGTGTTTCCTGCCTGGTGAATAAAAAAAGCAGTTGCATTCTGTGAAATGAATCCACTCATCACAAAGCATTTTCAAAGGCAGCTTGTTTCAAATTTTTATCTCTGGATATTTGGTTTTTCACTATAGGCTTCAACAGACTTGGACATGTTTTACGTAGGTGCTACAAGAAGAGTGTTTCCAACCTAGTGAATAAATTCCAGGTTTCATTCTGTAAGATGAACACACACATCTCAAAGCATTTTCACAGAAAGCTTCCTTCTAGCTTTTATTGCTCAATATTTG
>NW_012115844.1:3096420-3101512 GCF_000951035.1 Colobus angolensis palliatus | reverse complement strand
ATATTCAGTTTTTCACTGTAGGTTTCAATGGGCACAGAAATGTCCCATTGCAGATTCTACAAAAATAGTGTATTGAAACTGATGAATCAAAACACAGGTTCCATTCTGTGAGATGAACGCATATATCACAACACACTTTCACATAGGGCTTGTTTCTAGTTTTCATTGTGGGATTTTCTGTTTTTCACTCTTTTCTTAATAGGCTCAGAAATGTCCCTTTATAGATTCTACAAAAAGTGTGTTTCGACCAGGTGAATCAAAATACATGTTCTATTCTGTGAGATGAATGCACACATCACAAAACGATTTAACAGACAACTTGTTTCTAGTTTTTATTTTGGAATATTCTATTTTTTACTATAGGCCTCTGTGGGCAAGGAAAATGTTGCTTCATAGATTTTACAAATAGAGTGTTTCTAACCTGGTGAATCAATGCACAGGTTCCACTCTGTGAGATGAATCCACACATCACAAAGCATTTTCAGAGATACCTTCTTTCTAGTTTTCATCACTTGATATTTGATTTTTTTCTTGTCAGCCTCAATGGGTTCAGAAATGTTCTATCGTATATTCTACAAAAAGAGTGTTTCCAACTTGGTGAATCAAAACACAGGTTCCATTCTATGTGATGAATCCATGCACTACAAAACATTTCACAGAGAGCTTATTTCTAGTTTTTATCATGAGATATTTGATTTTTTAATATAGGCCTCCATTGCCTCAGAAACATCCCTTCGTACATTCTACAAAAAGTGTTTCCAACCTGGTGAATCAAAACACAGGTTGCATTTGTGAGATGAATCCACATATCAAAAGGCATTTTCAGAGATATCTTCTTTCTAGTTTTAATCACTTGATAGTTGATTTTTCCTTATCATTCAAAATAAGTTCAGGAATGTCCCCTTCGTAGAATCTACAAAAAGGGTGTTTCCAATATGGTGAATCAAAACACAGGCTCCACTCTGTGAGATGAATCTACATATCACAAAGCATTTTCACAGATAGCTTGTTTCTAGTTTTTATCATGGGATATTTTTTTTCACTGTAGGCATCAATGGGCTCTGAAATTTCCCATCGTAGAGTCTACAAAAGGAATGTTTCCAACCTGGTGAATACAAATATGGGTTTCATTCACTGAAATAAATACACACATGACAAAGTATTTTCATAGATATCTTGTTTCTAGTTTTTATCCCAAGATTTTCGATTTTTCACTGTAGGCCTCCAGAGGCTTAGAAATATTCCTTTGTAGATGCTACAGAAACTGTTTCCAACCTGGTGAATCAAAACACAGATTCCGTTCTATGAGATTTAACCACACAGGATGAAGTATTCTCACAGATATCCTGTTCTAGTTTTTATCATGCAATATTCGATTTCTCACTATAGGTCTCATCAGGCTCAGAAATTTCCTTTCATATATTCTATAAAAGTGTGTTTCAAACCTGGTGAATGAAAACCCAGGTTCCATTCTGTGAGATGAATCCACACAACACAAAGCGTTTGTACAGATAGCACGTTTCTAGTTTTTATCACAGGATATTCGATTTTTACTATAGGCTTCATTGTGCTCAGGAATTTCCCTTTGTAGATTCCACAAAAAAAGTGTTTCCAACCTGCAGAATCAAGCCATGGATTCATTATGAGTGATGAATCCACACATCAGACAGCATTTTCACAGATAGCTTGTTTCTAGTTTTTATCACCAGGTATTCGATTTTTCCTTATGGCCCTCAATGACCTTAGAAATGTCCCATCATAGATTCTACGAAAAGAGTGTTCCCAACCTGGTTAATCAAAATACAGGTCCATTATGTGAGATGAATCCACACATAACAAAGCATTTGCAGAGATACCTTCTTTCTAGTTTTTATCAAGAGATATTTGGTTTTTCACCATACGCCTCAATGGGCTCAGAAATGTCCCTTTGTAGATTCTACAAAAAAGAGTTTTTCCAACCTGGTGAATCAATACACAAGTTCCATTCTGTGAGATGTATCTGTACATCACAAAGCTTTTTCACAGACAGCTTGTGTTTCGTTTTTATTGTGGAATATTCAATTTTTCACTATGGGCCTCAATGGCCTCAGAAATTTCCCTTCACAGATTCCACTAAAAGTTTGTTTCCTACCTGTTGAATGAAAACCCAGGTTCATTCTGTGAGATGAATCCACACATCACAAAGCATGTTCACAGATAGCTTGTTTCTAGTTTTTATTGCGGGATATTCGTTTTTTCATTATAGGCCCCAGTGGGCTTAGAAATGTCCCTTCGTAAATTATACAAAAAGAGTATTTCCAATCTGGTAAATCCAAAAACAGGTTCCATTCTGTGAGATAAACTTACACATGACAAAGCATTTACATAGCTTCTTTCTAATTTCTATCCTGGGACATTAGATTTTTCACTGTAGACTTCAAAGGCTCAAAAACGTCCTTTCATAGATTCTCCAAAAAAGTGTTTCCAACATGGTGAATCAAAACACAGGCTACATTATGTTTGATGGATCCACACATCTTGAAGCATTTTCAGAGCTGGCTTGTTTCTAGATTTTATCGCAGGATATTCGATATTTCCTTACGGGCTTCAATTTGTTCAGAAATGTCTCTTTGTAGATTCCATAAAAAGAGTGTTTCCAACTTGGTAAATCCAAAAACAGGTTTCATTCTGTGAGAGGAATTCACCCATCACAAAGCATCTCCACAGATAGCTTATCTCTAGTTTTGTTTCTAGTTTCTATCACAGGATATTTGATTTTTCACTATAGGTCTCAAGGGGCTCAGAAATTTCCCTTCATATATTCTACAGGAAGAGGGTTTTCAACCTGGCAAATCAAAGGACACGTTCCATTCTGTGAGATTAATCCACACATCAAAATGCATTTTTACAGATAGCTTCTTTCTATTTTTTTCTCAGGATATTCTATTTTACTTTAGGGTTCTCAATGGGCTCAGAAATGTCCCTTCATAGATTCTTTAAAAAGAGTGTTTCAGCCTGGTGAATCAAAACATAGGTTCCATTCTTTGAGATGAATTTATACATCACAAAGCTTTCTTACGGAGAGCTTGTTTTTTGTGTTCATTGCTTGATATTTGATTTTTTCTTATCGACCTCAATTGGTTCAGAAATGTGTATTTGTAGATTCTACAGAAAGAATGTTTTTAACCAAGTGAATCAAATACTAGTTCCATTGTGAGATAAATTTATACATCACAAAGCATTTTCACAGATAGCTTGTTTCTAGTTTTATCACAGGATATTCAGTTTTTCCTTATGGGCCTCAATGAGCTCAGAAATGTCCCTTCATAGATTCTACAAAAAGAGTGTTTCTCACTGGTGAATCAAACACAGGTTCCATTCTGTGAGACGTATCCACACATCACAAAGCACTTTGACAGATAGCTTTTTTCTAGTTTTTTTCACGAGATATTCTTTGTTTGCTTATTTTTTTATAAATATATTTAAAATTTTATCAAAACCTTTCCCTTAATTTAAATTATAAAATAATTTTTTCATTTATTTCTATTGAAGCGGTTAATTATTGTGACTTTCGATTTCTAAACTATTCTTGTATTTCTGAATTAAATTCCAGTTTATACATATTTCTGGGTTTGATTTACTAATATTTTGTTTGGAATATTTACATCTATATAATGATAGATACATTAGTCTGTATCTTTTTTATAGTAATGCCTTTGCTGCCTTATAATGGTAAGGTTATATTCCCAAATAACGAATTGAGAAGTGTTCTTTATTTTTTCTTTTTGCTCAAATAGCTGAATGATATTGACTCTTCACTCTGGAAGAATTTACTGTTGAAACTGTTTGACTCTGTAGTTTCCTTCATGGGGAGGTTTTCAAATAACACCTTTTATTTCTCTAACAGATACTTAATTATTCAGACCTAACATTTATTTTATGTCAGCATCTATAAGTCATATTTATTTTATACAATATTGTTCCAATTCATCTAAGTAGTAAAGATTTTATTTATTTTTTATTTTTTATTTATTTTTACTTTTAAGTCAGGGGTACATGTGCAGATTTGTTACATTGATAAATGGGGTCATGGGGGTTTGCTGTACAGATTATTTCATCACCCAGGTATTAAGCCTAGTACCCATTAGTTATTTTTCCTAATCTTCTCCCTCCTCCCACTTTACAACCCTTGATAGGCCCCATTGTGTGTTGTTCTCCTCTATTTGTCCATGTGTTCCCATTATCTAGCTCCCACTTACAAGTGAGAACTTGCAGTACTTGGTGAGCTGATCCTGTGTTAGTTTGCTAAGGATAATGGCCTTCATCTCCATCCATGTCCCTGCAAAGTACATAATCTCATTCTTTTTTATGGCTGCATAGTATTCCATATGTACTCATTTTCTTTATCCAGTCTCTTGTTGATTGACATTTAGATTTTTTTTTTTTTTTTATAGGCAAGGTTTTGCTCTGTCATGCAGCCTGGATGCAGTGGCAAAATCACAGCTTGATTAACTGGGCTTAAACAATCATCTTGCCTCAGCCTCCTGAGTAGTTGGGACTACAGGTATGTGCCACTATAGTTACAGTTTTCTGGCAAAGGCCCCACCCTCAAGCCTGGAAACTTACAGTCCTAAATGGGAACAGGTATTCCTGTTTTTGTATCCGAAATTCCCGTTTGGCTCACTAGGCCTCCTATCCTGTACCCATGTAAACCCCAGATCCCAGGCTCCAGAAGCAGATCAACAGATGAAGAGATGAACAGAGGAGCACAAGAATGCCAGAAAAGAATGGCACAGCAGAGAGAAGAGAAGGAGCATCTGAATGCCGAGAGGAGTTCAGCTGGGGATGGTTGGAGAGATAATCAGCTGCTGGACAGCCATACTCCAGGGTAAGATCATCTTCCCACTCCATCTGCCCTCCAGCTCCTCCTCATCCCACTGAGAGCCACCTCTACCACCCAATAAAACCCCCACATTCATCCTTCAAGTCCAATTGTGACCTGATTTTTCTTAAATGCTGGACAAGGACCTGGGTCCCAAGAGCACACTGAGCTGGTTAACACTTAAGTTCTCCGTGGATGGCAAAGTTAAGAGAGTATGCTGTAACACATGCT
>NW_012115844.1:3089089-3095640 GCF_000951035.1 Colobus angolensis palliatus | reverse complement strand
AAAAAAAATCTTTGAAAGAATTTATCCTTTGAAATTAGTTAATAACTTCTTTATAACCCAGCATATGGCCAATATTGATAAATGATTCATGCACACATGAAAAGAACTTGTATTTTGTCATTGTTGGATACAATGTAACAGGCTTTGTTAACACACTGTGATAATTGTGTTGTCTACATCTTTCATATCTTACTGTTTTTTCTTTTGTTGTGGTTGCTTTATCAGTTTTTGAGAGATGTGTTAAAGTTTCACAGTTTGATTTTGGATATATTTATCTCCAATCTCCATTTTTATGTGTGCTCTTTTTTTTTCTTTTTTTTTTTTTGCTTTAGGTCCATGGATGTCTACTTTGGGTGTATATGGATTGGAAATGTTATATCTTCACTGTGAATTAATCCTTTCATTAATATGACATACCCATTTTTATTTATAATAATATATCTTGTTACAAAAAGTCACTTTGTCTGATAGTTATAATAGCTTTGTTTTAGTTGATATTTGCATGGCAAGTATTTGTGCTTTCAATAGCTTTGTATCTTTATTTTGAAGATGTGTTTTTTTATAGCAGAATACATTTGACTTTGCAAATTAATTCAGTGTTGATATACAGTGTGAAACAAAGATTTCTGTGGTCATATTTGGAAGATGTTATATTTCAACTTTACTAGGAAATTTCTAATACCCATTAGCATATCAATGGTGCTAAGAAGTTTTGCAGTAACAAAATCTATTTAGCTTTGTACAGCCCAGCATTTCCAAGAATTTCCTGGAGACAAGACCCTTTTATTTTGTAATATTGATTAAAGCGAAAAAACTGCTGTTCCAAATGGACACTCTGAGAAAATGTGTGCTGTGTCTTTCCACACTCATTTAACTTTTCTTGCTGATCCCATTGGTCTCATTAACTGCCCAGTGGAGCACAGAGGAACCAGGCAACATGTTCTACAACTGGTCCCTTCTATTCCTGGAATATACTCCATTCTCAATCATCTGTTTTTCTTAGTTCTCAGAGCACCCCACAGAGTTACCAACTCACATTGCGTACCATTATTTGTTAGGGCAATAGTCACTGCTATAATAAACCACCAACAAAAACAGCTAACATGGTAGAAGTTAGTGCTTATGAGCATATAATACAAAACATGTTTTCTTGAGTAGTACATGGCTCTCTTCCAAGGGGATTCAAGGACCTAGAGTCCTTCAGTCTTGAAGCACTACTGTTGTTAGCACTTGGCTTACTGGGTCACCATGATTATGTGCTTCAAGTAGGCTGAAGAGAAAGAATGAAAGTAGGAACACACACTAATCTTGATCCAGAAATAATAATACTTTCGCTCCATTTCCCATCATTATGTAGGATTTGGACAGATAATGGAGGGAAAATACAAACGAAGAAAAATAATCAACAAATTGAAAAGCATGTTAGAGACTTGAAAGGTTTATAGTAAAAGCAGAACTGCAGGTTACTGAAGCCAGGGGATGGGTAAGACTGACGAGATATAAGAAATTGATTAGCCGGGCGCGGTGGCTCAAGCCTGTAATCCCAGCACTTTGGGAGGCCCACACAGGCGGATCACGAGGTCAGGAGATCGAGACCATCCTGGCTAACACGGTGAAACCCTGTCTCTACTAAAAATACAAAAACTAGCCGGGCGAGGTGGCGGGCGCCTGTAGCCCCAGCTACTCCGGAGGCTGAGGCAGGAGAATGGCGTAAACCCGGGAGGCGGAGCTTGCAGTGAGCTGAGATCTGGCCACTGCACTCCAGTCCGGGCGACAGAGCGAGACTCCGTCTCAAAAAAAAAAAAAAAAGAAATTGATTAAGTCAAGCAATAGGTAATAAGGACCAGTGAAGATCTTTGAGTTAGAAAGAAACAGGATCAGAGCTGCATTTAAAAAATTAATTTGATGCCAGTATTTTACATGAATTGAAGCTAAGAGAAACTGAGACCAAGACATGTCATGGTGTCTGCTTAGTTTTTCTTAGGTGTCAACACTGTTTCAGACATTGTGATAGGAACGTTTGATTTAACAGTTAATCTCCATAATAATTTCAATGGGTAGACATTGTCTTTTTTTTTCTAATAATCATAGTATTAACAAAGTAAATTGCCCAGAAGCACACAGGTAAATTATGCTGCTGACAGACAGTTAACTAGTTAAGATCTCATGACCAATGTCTCATTAATATATAATTAAGCATCTACTGGCTGTAGTCAAACTGGGAATGGAAATAGGTGAAATACATGAAGATACAAAGCAGACATGGAAAAGAACAGGCTTGTCAGGATGGATTAGAATATGTTTTTTTAGTCTCCCGTCTCAAAGCTCTTTCCATTTTACCAAACATCTCTTCAGCAACTCCTGGGGTCAGTTCCAATCCTATCACTTTATGATTCTTGAACTGAAAACAGATTTATGCCAGCTGAATAGCAATTATTCAGAATTCATTTCACCACTGAAATGTTCCTGTGGTCTGCAGGATTATGTCATGCTCATATAAGGAGCGATACATCAACATGGACGAACCACAAAGACGGGAAAATAAAATCAGATTGAAAAGTGTAATAGCCCAGCTGTTCCATGAAAATATCAGTTTTCTTTCCAAGGGTTTTTTTAGCTGGTTATTTTTCAACATTGATAAGGCAAAAATTATTTTTGCTAAGATGTTGATAGTTTCTTTTCAACATTGATAAGGCAAAAATTATTTTTGCTAGGATGTTCAGAAGACCAAAATCTATTTCTTGCTGTCTACCAGTAAGGTTTGCCAGTACCACCTGCAATGTCAGATAAAAGTCAGAATTTAAGTCAAACTATTTATACAATCCCCCAAAGATGAAGAATTAGGGGGTGATGTGTCTGTCATAAAAGAATTAAAACTCTACTTCCTTCAGTACTGTTTGAATAGAGATTCATAAACCCCATATATTTTACCTAATGATAGTGCTTTACGATTCAAATAGCTTTTCTTCTTCCTTCCTCTTCTAATCTTTCCAACACATTTATGAGGTGTTAAGGCACATATCATTTTCCCATTCTGAAGATGAGAAATAGAAAGTTTCAGAGGAGTTAAAGTACTTCCCTCTCACAACATGTATAATTGATGATGGAGAATGTGTATTAGTTCCTGCCTTACTCCTCTTAAGAAAAGGTTTTGTCATTTAATTGTCTGCTATCCATACCTTGCACCTTGTATTCTCGAGTGAGCTCCCTGCACTCTGGAATCTTGATGGTCATAGAGTTCCCTAGTGCTAGGAATGCTGAGGATTTTACTAAGACTAAGGCAATACAGTAGCCCTGGGAGGGGTGAAGGGTGGGAATTGCAAGATGAAGAAGGATCTGAGTTTTAATCCATGCTCTATTTTCATGTGATCTTATTCATAACGCAGGGAAATATGGCTTTGGTAGGCTGGATAATGGCCCAGGACCTAATTCCAGAAACCTGTGAGTGTAACCTTATATGGCAAAAAAAAAAAAAAAAAAAAATCTGCAGACATGATTAAGTTAAAAATCTTGGGGAGGTTAGCCTGGATTAGCCAGGTGGGCCTTGATTTCCATTGCAAGTGTTTTGAAGGAGCAAAATAAGGTTGTAGAGAGAAGAAGAAGGCAACATCATCACTGAAGCAAAATACTGTGTTAATGGCCTTGAAAATGGAGAAAGAACCCCTGAGCCAAGGAAAGCACAGTATGCAGTTCCTGAATCTGGAAAAGACAAAGAAACAGATTATCCTCTAAACATTAGGAGAGAGCCTGGTCCTAACGACTCCTTGATTTCAACTCAGAGCAATAGACTGTTGACATCTGACCTCTAAAAAATTTAAGATAATACGTTGATTGTAATCTGTTATGACAGTAGGAAACCAATACAATGGCTTTTCAGGACTGTCATTGGGATTAAATGACCTCTTGCAAGTAAATGACGGGCAGAGTGCAGGTGCCAGACCTCACATTTTCATCTAGTCATATTTCTCTGAAAGATCTAGAACATAGCAGAAACTTTAGGTAAATATATTCTCTTTATCGCTATTTTCTCCCAGACATTTAATTTTCTACTCTTGAGAACTTATGTATCATAACAAACCTCAAAAGTTTCTTCTAATCTTTGCTGAAACATCCTAAAAGCAAATCAATCTCAGGTTGTCCAGTCTACACTTCTTTTGTTTGATCTATACTGATCTTATTAAACCTTCCAAAGACATGAGTAACTTCGAGGCCCTGTAGAACTCCCGCAGAATTCTGAGTTGGAGAGGGAAAACTGTACAAACAGAAACAGACATTGGACTTCTCAGTTCCTCCTCCATCCTGATCCAGGACATTAGCTAAATTTAACGCCTTATCTATATTCTTAGCCTCTATGAGATACGATTTTCATAAGAATGGAACTACACAAGATGGAGTGAAGGAAGCCGGAAGAAATCTTGTGGTTACCCAGAGGGAGTAACACCTAGTACAATGCGGATGTTAGCAATACTTGTCACTTCCTTCTTTCCTATCTGCTTCCTGCAAAACATCTAGATGAACACTATGAGAACCAGATAAACACTATGAAGCTCAGTTAGTTTGAATTCGACTCTTTGTCCTGCCATGCTATGCACTTTTCCATGCCAATAGAATTGAATGTCGATGCCAATACATCCCAAGATGTTGTCCTTTTATGAATGGACATATGTCTTGGCATTCCTGTGTTGTTGTGTATCAGTCTTGGAACATAAATTGTCAACTATGCTACCACTGCTTCTATACCCTATCAAACAGAATGAATATGTTTTCGACAGTCTACTCCAAGCAAATTACTGTGACCTTGACAGACTCTTTGGACATTGTATGTTGGGCAGCCACCTTCTCTTGTCAGGATTAGTCTCTTTAACAAGATCAAGTTCCCTAGCCTCTTTTTTCATACTGTAAGCTTTCTCTGCCCTTCCACTTTTTTTTTCTTTTCCTGAGACATTCTCACTCTGTTGTCCAGGCTCTAGTGCAGTGGTGTTATAATAGCTCTACCTTGTTTTTAACTAGCCTTTATGATTTTTTTATGCCTTATAATAACACACCTGCTTCATTTTGCCAATTTGAAATCAGATCTTCTACCTTAATTTGTAATTCAAAATTTCCTATTAGCAAAACTACCCTGGGATGCCATTTGGGGAAAGACTGATTTTAATCTCAGTCTCTCTACTTGCTCTCTATATAATATTGAACATATTCTCTAAAATCACAGATTTAACAATTATCCCTGATATACTGTGATAACTAACAGCAGTCCCAATTTCTTTGGTGTATATTGTTAGAAATATATGGAAAATTGTGTGTACTCATTTTTTGTAAAGTCTAACAAATTGTAATGGGTGATAATCACCATTCCCCTTTACTACTAGAGAAGTCCCAAACAGAAGCTCTCCTTTCTGCTGGATATTAGACCTAGAATAAAAACATTATATGATTCAATTAGATACACCTCCCCTGTCTTTTGCTTTGTCTCACCACTAAGTCACTACTTCTCAAGTACTACTTACTGCTTATATTAGTTATGGTTCTCTAGAGGAATAGAACTAATAGGCTAGATGTGTAGGTGAAGGGGAGTTTATTAAGAAGCATTGACTCATACAATCACAAAGTGAAGTTCCACAATAGACCATCTGCAAGCTGGGGAGCAAGGAAGCCAGTTCGTGTCCCAAAACCTCAAAAGTAAGGAAACTGACAGCACAGCTTTCAATTTGTGGCTGAAAGCCTGAGTGCCCCTGGCAAACCACTGGTGTAAGTCCAAGGGTCCAAAAGCTGAAGAACTTGGAGTCTGATGTTCGAGGGCAAGAAGCAGCCAGTACAGGAGAAAGATGAAGGCTGGAAAACTCAGCAAGTCAGCTTCTTCAACCTTCTTCTGCCGGCTCTATTCTAGCCCTGCTGACAGTCGAGGGATGGTGCCCACCCACATTGAGGGTGGGTCTGACTCTTCCATTCCAAGGACTCAAATGTTCATGCTCCTCAAGGAACACCCTCACAGACACACCAAGGAATAATACTTTATGTCTTTCAATCCAATCAAATTGACATTTAATATTAACCATCCCATTGCTCATCACTAAAACTTGAACTCTTTTCTTAGAATAAACTTCATTGAGAATGACTTATATTAGGGGTAGAGTTAGAATAATCATAGCTTTAAATCTTAATTATATGCTGCATTTGCTGTGGCAATATATAAAAAATGATCCCAAAATCCTTTGACATTCTTCTCACTGAAATGTAAGTTCTATTCATTTCTCCTGTTACCACTGCTACTACTGCCTTGCATGCATAGACACATAATTTAGCATGCTCAGCTTCTCCTACTCTGCTTAAGGTTGCCTGTTTATAGAAAACCTCCTACCTGACTAGTCACTCCCCATCCCTTGAATTTGAGATCCATGACTACTTAACCAATAGAATGCAATAGAAATGGTGACTTTTGAAAAATTGATAGCTAGAATAATTAATGCAGAGAAGGTCATAAATGAAATGACAGAGGTGAAAACCATGACACGAGAAATACATGACAAATGCACAACCTTCAGTAACCGACT
>NW_012115844.1:3076455-3084514 GCF_000951035.1 Colobus angolensis palliatus | reverse complement strand
GTGGCAGCTTCCTCTTTTAGCCTTTTGAGATGCCCACTCTCAGACCACAGCTGCCATGCTTTGTGGAAGCCAGAAACACAAGTATTCTGGACCACAGTTATGTGAATGGGTGAACCACTCTGTGATTTCAGCCTCTAACACTGCATGGTCCTTAGCTTTACACTGGTCAAGCCAATGGCGCAAGGAGCAGAGATCAGCTGCTCTTTGCAAGCCCTTGCTAAAATTGCAAATACATAATGTCCATGAAAAGAGTCAAACGCTGTAAAATATTTCAAGAGATTGATTCTGAGTCAAATATGAGTGACCATGGCCACTGACACATACCTCAGGAGGTTCTGAGAACATGTGCCCAAGATGGTTGGGGAGCAGTTTGGTTTCATACATTTTGGGGAAGCATGAGACATCAATCAAATATATTTAAGAAAAACATTCTTAATATATTTTATTTCAAAACATGTTTATTTGCCGTATCTTGAAATGGTCCTGCAAAGATGTCCTTGTTTGTTCCAGAAAGGACAACTCAAAGTTGGGGGTGGGGGTTCAGCTACAGGTAAATTTAAACATTTTCTACTTGATAATTGAGTTTGTCTAAAGACCTGGGATCAATAGAAAGGAAAAGTTCAGGTTAAGATAAAAGATTTTGGAGACCAAGGTTCTTTTGAAGTCTTATAGTTGCTGCCTTTAGAGACAACAGATGGCAAATGTTTCCCATTCAGACTTTTAAAAGGTACTATATTCTTAGTTAATCTCTTCAGAAATAGGGGTCCTAGAAGAACAAGATCTAGCTATGTTAATAGAACTTCTTTACTCCCCCACAAAGGACATCTTTGCAGGACCATTTCAAGATATGGCAAATAAACATGTTTTGAGATAAAATATTTTTATTTTCTCCCTTGTCTCATAATGTTATGCCAGAGTCAGTTTGGAAAGTAAGTCACCATATATAGGGTTAAATAAAACCCATCTGAGGAGAATTTATGGATTGTAGGGCATGACTCCCCAGATCCCTCAGGTAGGAATCTGGGCAAGATAAAAAAAAATCAGAGCTTAGTCCTCTATGATAAAAATAAATGATTACAGTTATTTTAAACCACTACATTTGGAGTTTTTTCTTTTTAACATAGTAATACAAAATTAGAGCAAAAGGTTGTATTAAAAAGACCAACAATCTGCCTGTTTTCTTAGGACAGGAGGACTTTTCTGTTTTAGTAGTTGCCTGCAGGACTCTCAGAGGCAGTGAAAGCACAATTTAACAATTTTGTGTGTTTGTGTGTATAGACAGGGGAAATAGCAAAACTGTGTTAAAAGGAATAGTGTTGGACTTAAAGTTGAGGAAGTATACTTCAAACCAAAAACAACCTTAAGAAAAGAAACAGAGCCAAGAGGTGATCAAGTAAAGTAAGCCAGAAGACATGAAATAAGATTAAAATCAGCTGGCTGAAGTGTCACTTAAGCAAATAACAGAAATGACAATTTCTTGCCAATGTTCCTCTTTTACATGTTTCTCATGCCTTTTGTGTTGGCAGGACAGATGAGATTCATAAAAACAATCTTAACTGAGGTGCCTTTAATGTTCAAGGTATGCTATAATGTGCATAACCTAAGAATGCCCGTTGTACTAGCCCCAACCTGGTAACTTGGCAGGAAACAATTGTTCTTTACAGTCCAACCTACATTTTTCAACAACACAGCAGGGATATTGACCTATAAAAGTGTGCCCCAGAGCAAAATAGATTAACAGTAAAAGGAGAAGATGTTGCACTCAGCAAAGGGACAGTTACAGTTCCCAGAGTTATGGGCTGGACTGAAGTGCAAGATCAGTCCACTCACTACGGTGATAAAAATTGACTTACAAGAAATATTTTCAGCGGATTAAGATTCTGAAGCAGAGTCAAATGTATTTCATGACTTGAGTTGCTTGTTAAAACTGTTTCTGAGATCGAGCCTCAGAATTCTAGATTGATGATGTGATGACAGAGATCTACATTTTTGACAATTACCCAGGATGATTTTGACAGACAATGATGTTTGACAAACAATAATTTTGATACTGAATTTTTGCAGGTTACAGGATTTCCTTACTCAGGAGGTGACTGTGTGTTTATGTTCATTTTTACTTAGTTCATATCAAAAGTTAATGGGAACCCCTTCTCCTTTTCCTTACTCTATGGCAGACACAGACACACACTTCTAAGATCCCTCTTCAGGAAAGAACTTATTGTCAGGCTGTGAGTGTTGTCCTTAGGTGACATTTCCCCAGCTGTTACCTCATTCAGTTCTGCCTCAGATTTTAAGTTGAAGTCACACTTTTCTTAACTGGGAAAGCTTAACTAAGCAAGAAGTGTCCTTGCTGTACACTGAAGCCCAAGTGGGAGAGGAAGGATGTTCCTGATGGGTGAGGGGGTGGGGAGTGAGAAGCATGGTGTGAGCCCAGCTGAGTGAGAAGGGCATCTGATCCATGAGGATGTGCATGCCAACTCAAGGACATAGCCATCCACTCCTCCACGTGGGTGTGGATACTCTACCATGCAGATGCTCTCATTACCCTGCTTGGGTCTGAAACCCTAAGCCGAGTCATCCACAAACAGGGATGCCCTGTTGGGCTGTTTCTCCATGGCAGTCCATCCTGTACAGATACTCTCTTTCACGTGTTTGGATTTGTGGGAAAAAAATCACCTTTAGCCTAGGGTGACGCTTGAAACAGAATTGGTTCTCATTACATGTTAACTGGATCTGAATTTTAGGGGCTCTGAGTATATGTCAGAATAGATGATTGGAATGTAAAAATATTGGCTTCATGTTTTTATCTGATGTTATTACCACTCCAGCTCTGCTAACCTTCCAATCAATAGCCTATTAGGCCCTCAGTAGGACTGAAGAAGGTTGTTTGACCAGATGTCACCAGGAAGCTTGAGGCCATGAAAAGATGAGGATGCAGCTAGAGCTTATGTTAACAGGAAAGAGACACACTTCGTTTTCTTAATCCTTTCCCTGGGTAAAAAATGATTTTATTTCAAGACTGACACTTGAGCTGCTCATTTAGTGTTCCTCCTATACATTCCGGCCCATCAGATAATCAATCAAAAGCTAATCCACCAACATACTGACTTGCTCAGGCCAAGACCCTCCTGAAAATTCTTGCCTGGTCACTTTGCAGATATGTGAACATCTATCGATTGACTGCAGTATCTGCAAGAAAAATATATAAACCTCCTCAATAGAGGACAACTGTGACAGGATACCATCCACCTATCTTTTAAGATTCCACAATCAAATTTTAAAATCTGGGCAAGTGGTAGCTATTTCTCTCTTTCTTATTGTGCTGAAAACTTTATCATAAATCACAACACCTGAAACATACTTTTGAACTTACCTGGAAGATGGATGATTGGCCTTTTCCCTGAGGGCAAGTGAAAGGTTGAACAATTTTATCTCAAGGAATTAAAAAATGTGTCTAAGCCATAACTCTGCTGCGAAGGTTGGCTAAACTTTCCAAAGTATCATTTGCTAGATTATTTCTGACTTGGGTTTTTAATTTTTTTCAACCATTTACTGATTTACTACTTTCTAGGTTAGAGACACAGGATATAAAATAGAAGCCAATGAATTTCCATTATATGTAAGGTAGTATTCAATGTGGGAATGAGTATGGGATATAGAATGAAATACCTTCACTAATTTCATGCAATTAGATAAATGTTAAAAATAATGTATTTAAAAGCACTCTGAATAGGAAGCTTTTTGTTTATTTGTTTGTTTAAAGAAAGGAGTCAGTAAGTTTGTGTTAAGGCATTGAGAAGGCTTTTCATTGGATGCAATATTCAATTTCGTCAACTAGGATGACTAGAATAATATTTTCCTTTCAGAGAGAGCTGTCCATGGTGACTTCCTTATGTAAAGAGTGTTTATACCGAGTTCCAGAAGCAGGTTGCTTTGTTTAAAATCCCAGTTATGCTGCTGCTAGCTATGAGGGCTTGGGCAAGCCCCCTTGTCTTGGGCCTCAGTTTCCCAGCAGTAATTAGCAGGACAGAAACTTTTCTTTAGGGACAGGGATAATAAGAATTGCTCTTGTTCTCACTTCTTCACAGTCGCTATTAGATGGGATGTGTTTTTGTGAAAGGGCAGGATATTCTTTCCCAGAAGCTCTGCAGCGATTCCTCTGCCATTCAGATCTATATTTGAATCTCTTAAAGTACAACCACAAATAGGATATCATTTGTCTTTCTTAAAATCCTCCCAGGGGACAGAAAGCACAAACACACACACACACACACACTTCACTTGTCAATACTGTTTACTATTTGGTAGACTAAATGTAAATTTGATGTTTACCCCAGCAGTTGCTGATGGCTTTTCGTGGACAATGACATATCCTTGGACTCTTTGACATTTCATTTTGTGCTCCTGGGGCTGCCAGCTCTTTTCTGTAACTGCCTGTCAAAATAACAAGATTTTGCCTGCTTATTTAGAACAACCTGCTTAATAACTGACAGTCTAATCCTGCCCCAGCCGTTTAGTCGTACAAGCTGGCTTTCACAGCGAGATTGGGATATTTTGTCCCTAGAACATAAGGTGTACACTTAAAATATCCTCAACAATACTGACCTAGAATGGCAACTTGAAAGGTGGGGGTTCTTTGTGAAATCACGACATTGGTATTCTTAGAGCTTTACAGATATAAATAATGAACATGAAATCTTGAAGCGAAAGTAGAATCACAGTGAGAGTCGAACACACCCAAGAAATATTTGGTGTACAAAAATAAACATCTCCCTAATTCATTCAACTAAAAATATTGTTGAATGACAAAGATGTATACTGTTCTACCACAGAATTTCCTCTTTGAGAGGCGGCTGGAACTAGCAATCGTGGTTAAGGACCAGTCACATAGATTTCAATACCTTCTCTACCTCTCATTTAGCTGTTTTATCTTGGGCTGGTTACCATCTCTGAGCCACAGCTTTTCTAACATAAAATGGGAAAGTCACTCTCCTTAAATGCTACTTGAGAATGATAACTAAGAATTCTGCATACAGAATACTTGGCAAAATATTGACACATATGAGGTACACACATTGATTTTTTGTTTTTTTTTTTTCTGGTAGAGTTATCATCATCATCATTGGCAACATCGATATCATGCTGCCGTTCTCTTCCTCCTCTCAGCCCACACTTGGGTCTAAACACTGTTTTAGGATTTAGCTCTCAGACCTCATATCCCACACTCTACCTCCATCATTTTCTTCTAACAACACTTGCTTTCTTTCTGGAGGCAACATATTCCTGCCTGCAGGCATCTTCACTAGCTAATGCCAGAGCCTGAGATTCTCTCCCTCAGGTTTTGGCAGAAGTAATTTTTTTCATCACTCAGGCCTTGACTTACAAACCAGCTTCTGTGCAAGGTCTCCTCTGACCATGCAATCTCTTTTAATCATGTCCCTGCATTTTATTGGAGCTGAGTCTTCATCCTAATTAATTTGTTTGTTGGTTATTTACACCTCCCCATGCAGTCTCCATGATAGCATTGCTTTTTTCTCATATTTCACTTTGTATTGCCTACGTTTAAAAGTAACTCAGGGTAGAAAAGTTTCAAAAAAGCAGCTCATTAAATGGGGGATACAATGAATCAATCATCAATGAATAAAATGTTTACTTCTGAATAAACTTCAAAAAGATAATATTTCACTACTATGTGCTATGAAGCTAGTGGTCTTTGATTCAAATCTGGATACATGCTAATGGAGAGATTTTGGACTAACGTCTTAATCACTAAAACTTTGAGATTTCCATCTGCAAAATTGAAAATTTTATAAATCACCACAGAATTTTATGAAGATTAGATGAAAACATGCATGTAAAGCACTCAAAAGATGTCTTGGTACATTAAAAAAAAAAAAAGTGTCCACTATTTATTATTGTTAGAATTGAATACTAGCTAAAAACACATTTGGCCTAATATCAGCAATTTTCTGTGGATTCCTGGCATCTGTTTGCATCTTTGTATATTTCATATGTGTGCTTCCAGGAGACTTTGATTTTGGAGGTCAGTTACTTGGCATTATGTGCTCCAAGCATTTTTAAAAATTGAGATACACTTCATTCTTTTACAGTTATGGTAGTCATCATTTAAAATTGGATAATTCAGTGTTTTTGTTATACTCACAACATGGTGCAGCTATCACCACTATGTAATTCCAGAATATTTTTCTAATAGCAAGAAGACATCCCTCATCCATTAGCATTGCCCCCCATTCTCCTCTTCCCACAGCCAATGTCAACCACTGATCTCTATCAATGGATTTTTCTCTTCTAAACATTTTATGTAAATGAAATCATAATATGTTGCTTTATGTGTTGCTTTTCTTCAACTTGTACTAATGTTTTCAAGGTCTACCTAAATGAATTACCATAAATCAGTACTTCGTTTCTTTTTATTGCCCAATAATATTCCATTTTGTAGATATAACCATATTTTGCTATTCCTTTCTTCAGATAATAGACATTTAGATTGTTTTTACATTTTAACTATTTTGAATAACGCTGCTATGAACAAAAATATATGTTTATGTGCAGATGTAGATGTTCACTCCTCTTCGGTATATATCCAAAAGTGAAATGGTTGGTCATGCGGTGGTCGTATTTAATATATTGGAGAACTACAAAACCATTTTCCAAAGTGGCTGAATTATTTGACATTCCAGTCAGCACTTTGTGAGAATTGAAATTTCTTTGCATCTTCACCAAATTGTGTTTTGCCTTGCCTTTTTTTATTATAGCCATGTAGTGAATATGAAATGGTATCTCATTGTGGTTTTGAATTTCTTAGTGACTAACGATGCTAAGCAAATTTTCTTTTTTTACCATTTATTTTTGGGTCAGAAGTACATGTGCAGGTTTGTAATACAGGTGAACTTCTCATCATGGGGATTTCGTGTACAGATTATTTCATCACCCAGGTAAGAAGCATAGTACCCAATAGGCATTTTTCTGATTCTGTCCCTCTTCCCACCTTCCACCTTCAAGTAGGCCCCAGTGTCTGTTCGCCTATTAGTGTCCATGTGTTCTCGTTGATTAGCTCCCACTTATAAGTGAGAACATGATATTTGGTTTTCTGTTCTTGCATTAGTTTGCTTAGGATAAAGGTCTCCAGCTCCATCCATGTTGTTGCAAAGGACATGATCGCATTCTTTTTTAAACCTGCATAGTATTCTATGGTGTATATGTACCACCTTTTTTTAAATATATAGATATAGTCTATCATTGATGGCATTTAGATTTACTCCATGTCTTTGTTCTTGTGAATAGCACTATAATGAGCATACGTGTGCAGGCGTCTTTCTGGTAGAATAATTTATATTCTTTTGGGTATATATATATATATTGCTTCCTTCTAAGAGTTTTAGATTTTTCACCCTTACATTTAGATCTTCAATCCATTTGAATTATTTTATATGGTGTAATGTAGGGGTAGAAATTATAGATAGATAGATAGATAAACACATAGATATATAGATAGATAGATAGATACATAGATGCAGTTGTTCCAGCACCATTTGTTAAAAAATAATAATAAAATATTATTTCTTCACTGCATTTTATTGGCACCCCAGGTGAAAATCACTTGACCATGGAAATACAGGTTTATTTATGGAGTCTTCATTGTATTCCACTGAGCTACACGTTAAACCTTATACCACTACTACACTGTCTTGACTACTGCAGCTTCTGAGACATGATATCAAGAAACGTGAGTCCTCCAACTTTGTTTTTCTTCAAGATTGTGTTGGCTGCTTTGGTCTCTGGCATTTCTATATATATTTTAAGATCAGCTTGTCAATATCAGCAAAGAAAAAGAGCATATGATATTTAGACAAGGAATATGTTAAAACTGTAGATCTAATTGGAGACTGTTTCAATCTTCAGGATATAGAGTTTTCCAATCTAAGCACATGGGAAGTCTTTCTATTTATTTAAGTCTTTAATTTCTCTCAACAATGTTTGTGATATTAAGTGTGCAATCTTGCACTTCCACCATTAAATTTATTCTTAAATATTTAAT
>NW_012115844.1:3064089-3075375 GCF_000951035.1 Colobus angolensis palliatus | reverse complement strand
TAATCTTTATCTAATTTAGCCAATCATTTTGTATACAGTTGTATATAGTAATCCTTTATCTTTTTAATATAAAGTTGGTAATATTTTTCCCTTTTTCATCCTGATTTTAGTAATTTGAGTATCCTCTCTTTTTCTTGGTTATGCTACCTAAAGATATGTCAATTGTGTTGATTTATTTCAAAGTCCCAGTGTTTGTTTTTTGTTGCTGTTGTTGTTGTATATAGTTTTTCTATCCCTATCTATATAGTTTTTCTATCCCCATCTCATTTACTTTCATTCAAATTTTTATTATTTATTTATTTCTGCTTAAGGTTTCTCTTGATTCTTTTTCCATTCCATTAAGAAGAAAGATTGGGTTACTGATTTGTGATCTCTCTTCTTTTTTAACACAGATATTTGCAGACATCCATTTTTTCTCTAATCATTCCTTTAGCTTCATCTCATATGTTTTGTTATACACCGATCTTATTCAAATTCATTTTGAAGTACTTTCTGATCTGTCTTGTGACTTATTCTTTGATTATTTAGAAAGATGATTATTTAGAAAGATGAGACTTAATCTTGTGACTTATTCTTTGATTATTTAGAAAGATGATTATTTAGAAAGATGAGACTTAATCCTGTGATTTATTCTTTGATTATTTAGAAAGATGATTATTTAGAAAGATGAGACTTAAATTTCCACACATTTATAAATTTCTGAACTTTTATTTTCTTAATTTATTTCTAATTTTATTCCATTGTTATTAGGAAACATACTCTGCATGATTTAAATTCTTTAAATTTATTAAAGTTAATTTTATGGCTTAATTTATGCTCTATCTGAAGGAATGTTCCATGTGCATTTGAGAATAATTTGAATTCTGTTTTGTTGGATGGATTATTTTATATGAGATGTCTGCTCATTCTGGCTGGTTTATATTGTCATTCAAGTATTCCATTTCCTTGCTTATCTTACGCCTAATTGTCCTATCTGTAATTGAAAGTTGGTTATTAAAATCTCCAACTGTTACCATTAAATTGTCAAACTGCCCCTTCAATTATGTCAGTTTTGTTTCATATATTTCATGGATCTGTTGTTTGACCATTTTATTATTCTAAAATATAATTTTTGTCATTAGCAATAACTCTTTGGTCTTAAAGTATATTTTGTTGGAACTATACATAGATCAGCATTGCGTCAGTGCAAGGATGACACACAAATTCATAAAGCATCACATAACTTTTTTAAAGCATATTATGTCTTTTATTTGTATCACTACCTCAGTTTTCTTTATGTTATTGTTTGTTTGCCTGGGATATCTGTTCCTATCCTTTTTCTTTAAACCTATTTGTATCATTCAACTTAAAGTATGTGTGTTGTAGCAATATATAGTTATATATATATATATATTTTTTTCATTCTGGTAATTTCAGTCTATGACATGGATAATTAGAATACTTGATTTATTTGCATTTTGTGTAATTCCTGACAGTTTGAGACTTATGTCTGCGATTCAGCTATTTGTTTTTACGTATCTTGTGTAATTTCTGTTTTTCTTTCTCCATTTTTTTCCCTTATTACTGCCTTCTCTTATGTTGTACAGGTAGGTACTCTATAATATCACACTTTCGTTCTCTTGCCATGTCACTTATATTTTTTAGTTATTTTCTCAGTGCTTGTCCTGTGGCTTCTCATTATCATGTTAACCTATAACACTCTTGTATCTTGTATTAATAATAACTTAATCACAGTAGCATACAAAATTTGTTTCTATCCATCTTTATCTTCCATCCTTTGTTCTGATGTCATACAAATGATACAGTCTCACATTGTATCTCATCAATACAGATTTATAACCATTGTTTTATGCAGCTGTCTTTTAATTCAGAAAGGAGAACAGATGAGATATGAATAAAAATACATTTGTGCTGTCTTTTATATGTTTCTATGTAATTCTTCAATGGTGTTTTTTACTCTTTCTTGTAGATTTCAGTTACTGTCTTTATGTATTTCTTATAGGGAAGCAGTCTACCAGTATTTTTGTTGTTCTTGTTTTGTTTTGTTGTTTTTAGCAGTTTGACTGTGTCATCCCAATGCTCTAGCCCCCTAGGCTTATGTTACAAAGTCAGTTTTACTCCTATAGGGAACACTTTGTGCATCATGAGTCATTTCTTCTTGCTGATTTTAAGCTCATCCATTGTGGAAAGTAGTGTGGTAGTTCCTCAAAGAACTTAGGAGGATTAGCATTTAACCCAGTGATCTCATTATTGAGTATATACCCAAAGGAATATAAATAATTCTACCATGAAGAGATATGCATGCATATGTTCATTTCATCACTATTCACCACAGCAAAACCACAGAATCAACCTAAATGTCCATCAATAATAGACTAGATAAAGAAAATGTGGTACATATACATCCTGGAATACTATGTAGTCATAAAAAAAACAAGATCATGTCCTTTGCAGCAAGATAGATGGAGCTGGAGGCTGTTATCCTACCTAAGCAAACTAATGCAAGAAAAGAAAACCAGAAACTGTATGTTCTCACTTATAAGTGGGAGCTAAATGATGAGAACACATGGACACCAAGAAGGGAACAACAGACACTGGTGCCTACTTGAGGGTAGAAAGCGGGAGGAGGGAAAGGACTTCAAAAACTACCTATTGGGTGTTATGCTTATCACCTGGGTGACAAAATAATCTGTATACCAAACACCTGTGGCATGCATTTTACCTATATAACAAATTTGCATATGTACACCCGCACATAAAAGTTTTTTAAAAGATTGCCTTGCAAGTGAGGTCTTCCAGGAAACTACCACAAGAGTTCAATAATGTCAGTACTCTGGGAATGAAGGTTTGAAGAAGATGCGGCACAGTTTTGCCTCTTCCTTTGGCTATCAGACTGCTGGTTTTCACAGTGATTGTGATCTCTTAGTTTTCAAGCCTACTGTGGAGCTGGGAAGAGGTGGATGGAAATAGAAAAAGCCAAAGTGGCACAAAACACACTGATTTAACTGAGATTCAGCATTTTTCTCGGATGCACACTCTGAATTGCTCCCAGTCTATGTTTAATTTCCTGTGTTCTGAAAGCTGATTCTGACAACTTCCTGCCAGTGTTCTCATTCATTCTACGGAGAATACAATCACTGAAGCTCCTTATATAACCATTTTCACTGAAGTCCAGCTACACGTAAATTTACACAGTATTTTATATACCATAAATCTCTAATGAAAATCTTTAAAAACTGAAATATAAATACGCATAATATAAAATGTTTCACATAAAAGGACAATAATTTCTATAATATGCTAAATTGCTTTATCTGATGAACAAGACATGGTATGCAAATGTAGAAGTATCTGTCATAGCTATTTTCTTTTAAAATATCTCATCAATCATCAACTAATTCATCTCAACAGAAATGAAGGCTAGAAAAATAGCAACCGTAGAATACCTTAATCTCTCAACCTGGTTGTTTTTGCCAATTTATTTGTTCATTTATTTATCCCACAGATACTAACTATGCTAAGCATTGAGGACACAGTTCTCAAGAAGACCTTGACCCACACGTTTCTCATTCTGATTTAACAACACTACTTCACTACCAAATAAGTCAGAGGCCTGTGAACCAGAGCAACTTTATCCTGAATAGGAGTTGGGTAAAATGAGGCTAAGACCTACTGGGCTGCATTCCCAGATGGTGAAGGCATTTAAAGTCACAGAATGAGATAGGAGATTGGCCCAAGACATGGGGGATAAAGACCTTGCTAATCAAACGGGTTGCAGTAAAGAAGCTGGCTCAAACCCACCAAACCCACGATGGCGACTAGAGTGACCTCTGGTTGTCCCCACTGTCACACTCCCACCAGCACCAGGAGAGTTTACGAACGCTATGCCAACATCAGGAATTTACCCTATACAGTCTAGAGAGGGAAGGCATAAACAATCCACTCCATGTTGAGCATATCATCAAAAAACAACCATAAAAGTGGGGAACCAGCAGCCCTAGGGGCTGCTCTATTTATGAAGCAGCCATTCTTTTATTCCTTTACTTCCTTAATAAAGTTGTTGTTGCTTTACGCTGTGAACTCATCCTGAATTCTTTCTTGACTGAGATCCAAGAACGCTCTCTTGAGGTCTGGATTGGGACCCCTTTCTTGTAACAAATAGGTGTATTTACAAATTGTCATAGAATGGAGAAAAGAGCATCATTAAATCCATCTAGGTTTGGTGGGATGTCCCACAATGGTATTGCCATCTTTGATGAAAATACTAAGATTAAAATTAGACTCTGCCAGAAGAAGCAAGGAGCATAAGGGTTGGGGGATGACATTAAACACTTTATAATGATTTCAGAAGAATCATTCAAACTACAATTCTTACAAGTGTTACTTAAATCAGTCAAATCAAAGATCTGGCTTCCAGTTAAAGAAAGATGTAAAAATAGAGAAATTAAAAGATGACAGGCATTATCAACCCCCCTTTTGATAGTAATATTCCTTCCAATTATTACCAGTATTTTATATACTTCGCAGGACTAACATCTTGCTTGTCCTGTAACCGAGGCTGGACTGCAGTGGCAGGATCAGGCTCACTGTAGCCTTAAACTCCTGGGCACAGGAGATTCTCCCACCTCAGCTGTGAGTGTCTGGGGCTACAGGCACACTCCACCCAAACTAAGTATTTTAACTTTGTATAGAAAGAGGGTCTCACCATGTTGCCCAGACTGGTCTTGAACTCCTGGTCTCCAGCCATTCTCCCGATTTAGCCTCCCAAGACTCTGGGATTACAGGCATGGGCCACTGTATCTATCCCCATAGGGTTAGCAAAGTGCCATGTATGTAGTTGGTGCACCCCAAGTTTTGACGATAGGAAAGAAAACTATGGAACAACTACATAATATCCCACAGCTAACTCTGAAGTACATTATAAAATTATTGAGTTTGGAATGAATTTTGTGGCCATATTTATGCAAACCTCAGCATCTTCAATTCTAATCACAGTCAAAATTGTTTTGGATATAATGGTACACAAGATTATCTTCAAGAGTGAAGACTAATAGAAGAATGTAGGATCCATTCTTAAAATAATCAGTTTAGATGCTTTTGTTTGCCTAACACTTATCCTTAATTTATAATTTTCGTAGTCTAATCTTAAAGTGAAATTCTAAATAAAAAGTTCATATTGAACGTATCAAGAATATCGTTTTTCTACCCTGGACATCAGGATTCCTTCAAATAATGTTGTTTTTATTTGTTATTTGCCATTCATTCTCAACTGTAACATTTAACAGAAAAGGTAAACGAAACATTTCACATGCCCCCTAGTTATTCAGAATAGAAGCCATAAACTAGTTATCAAAGGGAAGTATCTATAGTTTTATTTGCACAAAGTTAAAATATTTTTTTCAACATGCAAAAGTTAGGAGATTGCATATGAAAATCTAGTTATGTGACCTCTCTTCTAAAAATCAGGCTATCTGAGAAGTGGAAAAAACGTCCTGGAGTGGAGGAGCATTTTCTCCCTCCCGTGTCACAATCCTCAGAGTCTTTCAGATGCTGAGGGTTATGTCAGTTGTAATTCACATACATGCTATCTCTGTTTTCATAAAAGATTTAAGAGCAAAGTGAAATGTTTTTCTGCATGCATTTTTATCTACAGAGGGGAAGTTAAATGTGGATATTTCAAGAAAAACGTGAGAAAATGTATTTCTCTTTTGAAAATGAAAAGTATTCCTAAATGCTTAATATTGAAATGAAACGTTTCTACACATATAAATCAATGTGTCACTAATAAACAATGCATATTAAGTAGTGTGACTGGAACATGCACAAACAACTTAATAACCACAACAAAAATGCCTGAAATTTAGCTGGGTTTGTTTCTAAATTAGATTAAGTGACACTGCTTCCTATAAATGTATTAAGTGAAAAAATGGCTGAGTATCAAAATCATTTACTGTAGGCAAATGTATTAAAGTCTTCTGAGTATAGCAAAAATTATAAGTCCTAAACTAAAACAAGCATTTGTAAATGTAAATTTCTCCAACAATGCAATTGTGTAGCATGCTGAAGAAATTGGAGAATACCCACAGCACACTAGCTATTTTTGTTTTAATGGCAAATTATAGGTGACTAAGAAGCTTATATGTACATGCACTGCCTATAGTAAGTATGTATCCAAATGGCTTCTTTTTGGTTGTGGAAAATTGAAGGTAAACAAGTCTGTAGTGGTTTGGAATCTGACTCGTGATGATACCTTTGTACAAAACAAACAAAATAAGTTGCAACTTTCGAAAGGAACACAAATTTAAATCCACCCATTGTATCATTTACCAATAATTGCCTTACTAAAGCGTTACATATGGACCCTGTCAGGCATACAACAATGAGAAATGTGAACTAGAAATGTTCCCATAGTTTTAACCATAGACAGTTGAGGCTGCATGTGATGACTGTACAGACATCTCATCCGCCATTTATCAACTGCTGCACAACTCACTAATGAATCTTGCGGGGATAATTTTTGATCTTTGAAAGAAATTTATTTGCTCATGTCAAACAAGAAAGATCCCCACTGTTGGCTCACCAATAAAAATCAAATTAACGTTTTGGCATTTTTTTGTTTGACATTATAACCTTACAAATCCTTTGAATATTCATATTTAAGGGCATTCAGAAGTTATTACATAAATGCATTTTTCACTCCTTTCTAATGAAATTGAGTTCTTTAGAAATTCATAAGTAGTGAATTATCTGGCACACTTTCTTGTACTTAAGTCATTTCCAAAGGTTAAATAATAGTCTGAGCTGTATACACAAATTGTGAAGTTGAAAATTGATTTTCAAAAAATATTTCTTGACTTTCAGTTTTATGAAAATGAACTAAATAGGACCATTTTTCTTTGCCAGTTAATAATGGTCAAAGAACGAGGAGTTCCAAAATGAATTTTTTGAATTGCAGTGTGACATAGTCAGAAACAATAAATATGACCATTTGGGATATCACGAACTGAAACTACATCTTGAATCGTTATCCAATCTATTAAATAAACCATTGATCAAATAGCATTTTCCACAGTCTATATTTAGGAGCACCTGTATTATATGTGTGCAGCATTTTTCTTACACAAAAAACGAGTATGTCATTCCAGATAAATAATTTGATGCTGAATTTTTGTACTGCACATGTCTACAAAAAATTCAAGAACTGACATTCACATCTTGATGCAAAAGAAAAGCTGTCAGGTTTTTAATTTCAAATCAAAGGAGGCATAAACTACATTAAAAAAACTAAACATTTCTATTTTTTCAACTTATATTTTGTAAGGTTTAATTTTAAAATAATCTAAAAGATACTGTTTATATAATTTGGATATGTATGCTCTAATTAGGTAAAATAATGAATATTCAGCTATGTCTTTGACAATTAATTTTATTGATCCCTGGCCATTCTTTATGAGTAAAACTCTTTTGGCACTCAATTTGAACACCATGCTTTTACATGTGATATACATATTTCAAACTATTGCTGTATTAGTAGACCTAAAACAAAGACTTATTAAGTAATTTAATAGGAAAAAAAGTTCTAGAAGGCTTTGAAGATATTCAAAGGAAGGACCTAGTGTAAGACTGATGTGTGCGTTAATCAGTTCAGGGTACTATTAAAAAGTACCATAGACTAGGTATATAATAAACAACAAAAATTTATTTCTCACAATTCTGGGGCCTGGAAGTCAGGGATCAGGGTCCCAGCATAGTCAGGTTCTAGTGAATGACTTCTTCCTGGTGGCAGACGGCCACTTCAAGTGGCAAAACAACAACAACAACAACAACAAAAGAACTAGCTATTTCTCTGGCTTCTTACAAGTGCACCAATCCCATTCATGAGGGCTCTACTCTCATGACCTAATCACCTCCCCCAGAGCCTCTAATACCATTAAATTGAACATTAGATTTCAACATATAAATGTTTGGTGGACACAAATATTCATGCTACAATAGGATGATATCAGAAAAGACTGAGTGACTGAAATTGTAAGAGGGTGATATTGAAATTGGTTCTCTACCAAAGTACAAGATCCTATGACCATTTTTATATTTTTAGTAATTTATTAACAGGATAATGACAAGAGTGCTAACTCTTTCGGTTACAGTCACGAAGTCAGTCTCACAAACAAACCAGTATAGAACATTCTGAAATAACTAATAAGTCAATGAAGCATGGATGGGAACAACTAGGTGTAAGAGCAGTGGAAGGGAACTAACGAAAAGCTACCAGGAATAGGGGAGCACCCACAGAGTCTGCCCAATGACTAAGCAGAGATGCATGAACAAAATAAATCAGACGAAGACTTCATCACCACTATTTTCTGTTTTATGCTCTCATCCATATCCTGCATGCAGGAGGTATTTCAGGGAAAAGATTGATAATTTCAAAGATATTTTTGAAGCTAAGTGAAATGGGTATAGACCTGGTAAATTATAGAATCCTGGGACAACATTCCTGCCTTCCACTAATGTTTCCTTTGCCCAGAATCTGCATTCTCATGATCTTCAGCCAAAAATAAAACTCCCAAGTTGTTACAAAACAGATGCATTAACTTTAACTGTGTCTCAGAAATCAAGTAATATTTGATATTAAATTATACGCTGACTTTTATTCTCCTCTAATGATAATAAAATGACTTGGAGTAATTACATGGACAATTATCTGTTAACATTTCAATTATAGCTTTATGAGGTTTGCTTAATTGTCTTCACCGGGGGTACCAAAAGTCAGACTTACAAGTCGTGGTCCACCACATTAAAAGTGAATCTACTATTGGCAATTTGTGTTCAGGTCAGTGGCTACAAGGGAGACTAAAAAAGTAACGTTTCCAGAAGACACTCAATTTTAAAGTGATCCAGGACTTTACAATCATCTTTATTGTACTGTATATCCATGAAAGGAACAAACAAAGGCCAGTGGGTAGCACACCATCTTTAGACTCCTCAGTGGAAAACCTCAGTGCTCTAGAATCTAAATAGCTGAGAATAAAGAGCTACGTGGGCATTTGAGCTTATTTTTAAAATTTAAATTAATTTGATTTTTACAGTAATATTGGTAAACATAATGGAAAGTGTCCTTCAGAAATTCACCTATATTCCCTTTAGCCTACTACTTAATACTGTACTTCACAAAGATCCATCCCTGAGGTCATCCCACACTATGCGGGAAGGTCATGAGGCTGTGAGTCCTCATTGCAATGGCGCAATCACACACAGAGTTCACATATGGTGCAAAGCTTTCAATGAATGTGGAGCCCCTCCTGGAGGGGTGTTTCAAATCTTGTCTCTCTTGCTTCTCCTGTACTATTCTCCACCTCTAACTTCTTCACTCCTTGTACTTGTCGTATTCTGGCGAGGTAGCCTCTAGCTTCTAGTTTCTACACTTTAATGGAAAGACTTTAAATCCTACAACTTCTTCACTGGAACATTAACAGAATAAGATCTTTCCTCATTTGTGGACTATTGATTGTTTTAATATATTTTTAATCTTTTTCAGTTTCCTTCCCTTTATCGGCTCTTGCCAAGACCTCTGGAGACATGGAAATTAGCGGGAATGAGTGGAGACATGGAAATTAGCGGGAATGAGTGGAGACATGGAAATTAGTGGGAATGAGGAGGAAGATAAAGTGATGCTGCGTTTGCCAAAACCAGGCTCACAAATTCTCTATATTCCACCATAAACTTTAGCCTCCAAATTATTCAGAAAAGAAAGTTTGCTTCATAATGTTTATTGGGATTCTTAAGCATTTAAACAACTTGATGTAGTACGTGAGAGAATAGGCTTTCCTGAGTTTACAGGAGGATAAATTTTAAATTATAAACAGGAAAAATAGGAGACTAGTAGGATACTCTCTATTTATTGACATCACTCTGCACCAGGTTCTAGATAGGAAGCTGTAGAATTTATTCCATTTAAATTAGAGTCAATTCTCCTATTCAATTGTAAAAGAAGAAGAAGTAGGATAATTATCTTCTGTATGTTAGTAATACTTTATGAAAACCCACACAACACACATACGTGAAAGAGGAATATGGGCTCCAGAGCCTGACTGCCAGGGTCAAGGCCAGCCTCTACGACCTACTAGCTGTGTGACCCTGAGTCAGCTAATTCTTGGTGGATTCATTTCATTTATAAAATTGAGATAATAATGTCATCTGGCTTCTGAGGTTATTTTAAGGAATACAAGAGTCAATAAATGTAAAGGGCTTGGCCCAATGAACTGGCCCAGTGTAGACACTCTATTAATGTGTTAATTAAGTTAGAGTCATAACTTCAGCCCCTGCTTGCTTCCTTGATTGGACACAAACTGTAAAATGATATGTGGAGGCAACAGGAGAATTTTTTGTTCTTTTTTCTTTTGGTTTGATTTCATTTGGATTTTAGTTTACTAGTTTGTTGTTGTTGTTGTTCATTTTTTGTTATTGTTGTGTTTTGTTTTGGATTTTTAGCAGATGAAGTAACTAAAGCTAAGAAAAAATAAACAGAAACCTATGAAAGCCAATTTTCTTTCTAATGTCTTGCTGGTTTCAAATTAAGACTACTGTAAAGAGGCAGGAGTTGTCATTAACTACTATATTCTTAGAAACATGTATTTATTGTTCTGTATATTTCCAATGGAGAAAACTGCTTAGATATGTTTGCCCTGACATTTCAGAATGTATTAATGGATAATGGGTTTCTCTTCGTTCTTCAGAGATTTCATTTGAAAAGTTAGGATCATATAAAATATTTTAAAATTAAGACTATTATTTGCTTTTTAATTGTCTCTCATTGGAATTTTTTAATTCTTTAATATTTGTTTTCCATCTGAAAAAGGGCAGCTTAGATAGTCACATAGCTTGCGTGTTTACATCCTCAACTTTCATAACTGCAGGGCACTTATATCTAACTCAGCCATGATTTCCAACTTTTTGGGGATCTGAATAAGTTCTCAAGATCCCTGAGGCATCAACTGTATTTATGAAAGAGACAGTGAGGCTATCAAATTCAACCAAGCTGAGCTTCCCACCCAATCTAATGTTTATAATGATTAAAGAGATACAATAGCAAATCCTACTCCCACCACCCAACAAACCTCCAACCCTTCAGACAATGGAAAAGTCACAAAAGATGGCATCAGAACCAATAAAGTTCTACTCAACTCTTCTAGAAGAAAGATAGTCATAAAGCACCTATTTCTTTTCTCTTTTATTCATTTTCCCCTTCTATTGCAAACAAAATAATACTGAATCAACAAAAGCTGG
>NW_012115844.1:3060961-3063276 GCF_000951035.1 Colobus angolensis palliatus | reverse complement strand
TTTGTGACAACAATGAAGAAACCTTTCATTCCATTTCAGATGCATCTTCAAGTGATTGCCCACACAACTGAATGTTGTTACAGAAATACCGTATTTATGAACAGCTAAAAGTTGAATAGATGAGTTCCAGTGGTAACTAGCATATGTTCATGTGAGGAAGATGTCCTGTAAGAATTTTGCAAAACATGCAGTTTGTGAAGCATTGAAGGGTTAATTTATGTTTAAACTGGAGATATAAGATGTCTTGGGTAGGATAAGTTAGTCACTTTCAAATATATGAAGAGGTGACACATTTAACATAACTAACTAACTAACTAACTAACTAAATAAATAAATAAACAAACACATTTATTTATTTAAATGACTGGTGTTCTTTGTTCTTCCAGAAGACTAATCTGGGATAGGTGTATAGAAATTATAATAAAGATAGTTTATAATAATTGGAACAGTTCAACAATAAATTGTCTGCCTTATGAAGGGCTGTGTTCCTGCTTTCCTGGTGATGTTCATGTCAAGGCTGAGGCCCAGCCTGACATAGATTCATTATTATTATTATTTTTTGGCTAGAGCTGTTTTATCCTTGAGCACAGGGAAGATACAATGTATGAAGATTGCCATTGTATTCATTTTTACGCCCTTTATCTGCATGAAACATTTAATCCAAACACCTAAAACGAAAAACCTAAAGTCAAGTGAAAAACAAATATAGTAAATCTCTCCTCATGTTGGAGAATTATCGTCAAATATAGAGAGGATCCCAAACGGGGTAAGAGAGTAAACTAGGTTTGGGGTCCCAAAATTTGTTCCCCCCACCTCCAAAAAAAAAAACCCTGTAGCTCCTTGAAAGATTGCCAGATATTTTACAAGAAACCAATTGCATCTCATGGTCCAATTCAGATTTGGGAAATGTAATAATTGAAGAAAGGCATAAATCATTTCTTTATTATTGAAGTTATGAAAGTCATTAACATGTAAAGGAAAGTATGAATCCTTGAAGGGAGGTAAAGAAAGGCAATTTTCTCAAATTATATTACAAATTTTTTTAACCTTTCTTGAGGAATTCCTTTAACAATTTCTGACACTCTAGTTCCATGCAATGAAATCTGGGAAGTTACGAATAAGTTTAAAATGTGATGTTTATTGTGACATATGAGAATATATGACAGCAGGTGGTGAGTGAATTCATCTGGGAGATAGAACAGTGATGAAGTTTTTAATTCTAAGAGAAAACCAGAGTGAAGATAATTCGTCTCTAACAACCAAAATTATTTGTCTCTGGAAGTGTGGATAAAGCTGTAAATCAAGCACAGAATCCAACATTCAAATATAAAAAAAAAAAAAAGTAGAAATTATGTCTAATGGGAGGCCAAAGTGAGATTAAACGAATTGAATGAGGCTGAGACACAGGACCAAAGGCAAGGAGTTGAGACACATTGCTTAGAAGTGTTGATCATATTTGTGTTTTGTTGCTATGGGTCAGTTGTGACATATTACAAGGCTGACAGTATTGAAAGATCAAAGCGGAGTAGGCAAACAGTTAGAATTAGAGAGCTCTAATCACATGGAACATGGTCCCAATCAAGTCTAGGAATCACTGAAATGTTCTAGCACCAGAACTCATTAATGTGTGATGCAAAACAGGTCTTGGTTCTTGACAACCTAGGTGGGTGTTTCAATTTAGGTCAATTTCTGCAGAAAACATACTCTGAGACAGAGGTTTGTGTGCAGGAATTTTTCTGCAGAGTACTCTCTGGATCAGAAGAAGAAATTGTGTCTTAGTTCTGTTTCATCTCAGAGACGAATAAAGGCCTTGACAAATTCCAGATTACACCAAGAATTCTAGAGTTGGTTTGGCTTTCAGATTTTCCCCACCTTGAGATAAAGGGATCAATCTTCTATACCCCTTTATGTCCTGCAGATGGAGGTGTGACATTGGGTTAAATGACTCTTTTTGGTTGAGGGTAATTCTTGGAGATCAACTCATCTGTAAGCTGTGGGATAAATTGGATACCAACATACCCAACAGCTTGGGAAATGAGTGCCTCATTATGGAAGGAAGGCTCAGGATAGTGCAAAAGAGCATCATCCACTAAATTTGGCCAAGGTGCATGTTATAGAAATAAAGTTTTAGACAAGAAGAATCTCTTTTTATCTTTTTTTTTTTGTTTTTGGCCTTGTGAATGCACTTGAAACATTATATGGAAAACCGATTTCAAGAACAGAACCATTAGATATTCTAGGGAATACACTCCAGTTTTCTGCACCCAGTTGTCTTACCTTCTTTCTGATTTAAAAAAAAAAAATTAATCTATATA
>NW_012115844.1:3059224-3060897 GCF_000951035.1 Colobus angolensis palliatus | reverse complement strand
CGGCCTCCCAAAGTGCTGGGATTACAGGCTTGAGCCACCACGCCTGGCCTCTTTTTATCTTTTTACGTCAGGTAGGTGCCTTGTGAATGCACAAAAAGCATTATATCTAAAAGCAGTTTCCAGAACAGAACCATGTGATATCCCAGGGAATACCCTCCAGTTTTCTGTACCCAGTTGTCTTCCCTTCTGATTTTAAAAAAATTTTAATCTATATAGTTTATATCATGTATACATTTTTATGATTAAAAAAAGACCTTAAGAGTGTTTGTTGATGTCAGATAATTATTAATCGCTAAGTTTCATAGATTTACTACATTAAGTATATTACCCACAAGTAGCAATAGTTTTTATGTATAGAAAATTACAAATTATACAGTGAAAAAATAAGAGTCAATCTCAGAGAAGTAGAAGATTGAATCAACATTGTAGGTTCCAGGCTCTTTTAATGTGTATTTTAGGCAACTTAATCAAATTTGAGGACCACAACACTTGTCCAACAAGTATCATTGTTGGAGAATTTGTGCAATGGGTTGAGTGTGTACCCTCAAATACTCAGGTATTATCAATACGATAGTGTTAAGAGGTGGGGCTTTGAACAGGTGATTATACTATGAAGACTCCTTCCTCCTGAATGGGATTTGGTGCCCTTATGAAAAAGCTTGACTTAGGGAGTTGATTCCCTCTTGCCTTTACCCCTTCTACCATGTAGGGATGCAGCAAAGAAGCCATTACCAGATGCTGGCCCCTTGATCGTGGACTTTGCAGCCACCAGAGTAATAAGAAATAAATTTCTGTTCTTTATAAATTACTCAATTTCAGGGATTTTTGTTTTAGCAGCACAAGACAGACTAGAACACTTTGCAAAATGTTAATAATAAAGTTAATAATAAAAATCATATAAGAATAGTAAACTTGTATTGGACATGCATGTGCCAGGCCTTTCATGTATATTCTCATTTAATCCCATTTTATCATTGAGGAAATGCAGATTGGGGCTTAAATATAGCATAGTGGTTTAGAGTGTGAAACCTGGAATTATACTGTTGGGTTCAAATCCTGACTCTGCTCTCTACCTTGGGTAAATTACGTATTCTCACCATGATCAACTTTCCAGCTCTGCAAAATGGAAATCTTAATGCTATCTACTAGCATTGTTTTGAGTATTATCTAAGTCAAGTGCCGAAAAACGTGGCTGTCGCCTATGGGATCAAATAAATATTAGCTAACAATAAGTAAAATAAATATATAAATGTATGTTTTCTAATGTCATAAGATCATATAGTTAATGGGTTAAGGAGCTGAGACTTGAATCTTGGAAGTCGAACTATACAATATACATGCCTAGAACATTATTCTAAATATTACATGACTATGCATTACTATTAAATGACTAGCGCTCATAAAAAGGCAAATAACAGGAAGTTCTATTATAATAATAATTTTGAAAATAGCTCCCTGACTTCTTTGAGATTTTATACAGTGCTGGCTAAAACCATGGCTTCTCCAGGTATTCTTCCTGAGTCCAGGTCCCATCATATCAGATCTCAGTTTGCTCCTCCACATCATGGAATTAATTATAAGACTCACCTCATACTGTAATGATTAACTAAATCAGGTAGAACATGCAAAAATCTATGCATACTTATTGATTAGAGTAGTCACAGACATCATCA
>NW_012115844.1:3030808-3058742 GCF_000951035.1 Colobus angolensis palliatus | reverse complement strand
AGCCACCACGCCCGACCTTCACTGATTCTTACAGCAACACTGTGAACAAACTATTTGCCACTTTAGTAGGTCAAAAATGGTAAAAGAGTAGTTTTACCATTCAAACCAATCTGTAACACCTTACAGGTAAAGAAATAGGCTGAGTGGATTTATGTGGTCTCTATGCCTTCCCATTAATACAGGGTGGCTGAGGCAGGAGTACCTTTCAGCTTTGACATCTTCTTTCCATGTTTGTTTTCAAAAGCACAGTTAACATATTTGCTTCCAGAGGAGGCATAATAGTGAAACTTCTTTGTTCTAAAATCATCTGAAACACAAACTCTGATTCTCAACAAAGAAAACTTGCTGAAAAAAATTTTTTATGCAATTTTCAATATAACACCCTACAGTTATTCTATCCCTGCTTTTCGATATGTTTGAGATCATCACTTCACATTCTTGAGTTAAATTGTATTGCTTGGCAGCTTACTGAGCATTTGAAGAAAGGCTGAGGCAAAATTTGAACTTTGTCTTTCCACAGACCTTCCAGTGCAATCAGAAATAGAAGCCTTATTTGTATTCTATATGCCCTGCTACATCACAAAACCACATCCCTGGGTTCAATTGGAATTCCTCAGCCTACATTGTGCGGGCTACTGTACTGAACATCATATTGTTTGTGGAGAAATCTCTCACCTTTATGATCTCCTTCATTTCTGCCTAATCGTCTAAGACAAGAATAGCATGCTGTGCCTAAGGGGGAAATTTTCCATTACTACTGAAAAGATAAATGGTAGGAAGCAAAATGAACCAGGCTCATTACAACCTTACCAAAAAAAAAAAAAAAAGCAAATTGGTCTCCAAAAATGATAGAATAGGGCTGACATTTTTAATACTTTTTCTTTGAATTGTGGCATTTTATATCAAGGTTTTCATAATGTACAATGTAAACACTTACAGACATTTGGAATAATGCATGATGCTTAATACATTTTCCCTGGAATTTGTACCACCCTTCAGAAAATGTCAACTATTTTTTTAACTGATACTGACAAAACGTGAACAGAAAGATTATATTTAAGGAAGTATAATGATCATTTATTTTGCAGTAGCTGTGTTTTTAATCGGTATAATAATGGCTGTAATGTCACTTGATAAACTGTGAAAATGCCCCAATTTCTAAGAATGGTTAAAGGCAGACAGCTCATTTGATGCTTTAAATATCTGATGAGCTAGTAGATGACAGAGCTGAAGGGAAGATTGATTTTTCAGAACCAAATACAGTCTACAATAATAAGCCAATTTCTTGCCAGTGATTCATTTGCAGAAGCAATTTCTAAACATATTTTCATTAGCTGCAATGAACATTCTCAAGGTTTCACATCTTTGACATCAACTTGATGGGATGCTAATTCACTAATTGAGATGGGTATTTTATGAGTGGAAAGCATGGTAGTTATGGATCATCAAGTGTGATTCCTACATAGATAAAATCTATTATTCACATGAAGCCTATGAACTTGAAGGATGCATGTGTAAGGGAGGCTGAGCTTGGTTCTACAACAAACTGGGCTGAATAAATGAAACCACATTTAAGTCTCTAATTTAATGAGGATGCATGCAAGCCCTGAGCTCAGAGGATGACCTAATTAGTTGAGATGCTTTTACTCTGAGTGACCCAGATGTTGAAGGACACTGGCCTTCTCTTGTGCAGAACAATGAAATAGCTATTGTTATGCTAGAAACTAATGCTAGGCCTTATATTATTCAAATATATCTTGGTAATTATATTATCAATATAAAGATAGATAGATGCAATATATGTATCAACACATGCAGTATGATAGAAAGTCGACATATTAGATAAAATCTGGGACTCTAAGAGATGAATAAGTCTATAAGAGTAAGCTACTTTTAATATATTTTGGTTTAATAGATCCAGAATAATGCATTCAAGACTCTATCTGCCCACCTCTTTTTGCCATCTTGCTTGGTTTGCAAGGGGCAATAGAAAACGCATACTACAAAAAAAGCACACTCATAATAGTAAGGTAAGATCCTCAGGCTCAGTTCCAACCCGGATCACCATCCTGGTGGGTGGGGCTGTAAAGTTGACAGGTCTTGATAGAGTTTCCGAGGAATCTCTGGTCCCTTATATTTTATTTTGCCAAGAGAAACAAAGAAATCTCTCAAGCAAATGGTAGAATTTACACAGTGAAAAAAGAGAAGGTATGAAAAGAAAAAATTATAAGCCCCTTACTGATTCTTGATCTTAGTATTTTTGACTGTTCACTGATTTCCAGTGATAGGGAGCTCATTACCTCCCAAGACAGCCATTCTAACTTTCAATAGATCTCTAAGTTCAAACTATTTCTCTGTGTCATGGACTCTATTGAAAAAGTCAAATGCCTCTTTGTTAGGTTGGCTCTTCAAGTATAGTCAGAGCTCTTTAAGCTAGTTTTCCTCTCCAGGTCAAATATTCTCAGTTTCTCACATAACTTCATGATGATGTATGTCTTTACAGTCTGTTTTTTGCTCCATTTTCAAGAAGTTCAATCCTGATGTAACAGGACTTTGTCAAATATTCCATTGTCCATCATGAAACCTTGTCTTTAGGATAAAAATTATTAGCCAGAGTTCTACTGATTCTGTTCCTCAAAGTTATAGGAGTGATGAGGAGAGAGTGTGTATTATTGAAAGACTTTAAACAGTTCTAGATTTTAGTTGGAAAGGTAATGTACCATAATAATAAAACTAGCAATAACAATAATAAAAGCAATAGCATTTACTGTGTACTTATTCTGAAACTATATTGAGCATATTAATTTTAATTAGAGTTAACTAGTTTAACTTGCACTGTAATTCTATTTCCAATTTTATGGATGAGGAGACTAGAGTTTAGAAGGGTCAGGTACCTTGCAAAAGATTACACAGTTGTAAGTCACAGAGCTGAGGTCAGAGCACAAATCTATTTGAATCTCAGCTACTGCACAATGTTTTTCCAACACACACAAACACACATACACACATACCTGCACATAAACAATTATTTGCAAGTATAACATACTCTTCTTGACTATTTCAACCCTTGTAAAGGTAGGCTCGTTTCACAAACACTGCTTTTCTCATTGGGTAGATTTTATATGAACAGGATTTACTGAATTAGTGGTTTTGAATTCCAACTCTGAAGCCTACTGTGTGGATTTTCAGGCAAGTTATTTAAAAATTGTTGAGCCTCAGTGGTTTCAACTGTAAACTCTAAGGTCTCAGATATATTCACAGATATTTATTATAATAATTAAATGAGAAAACAATAACAAGATATTCAACACAAGATTCAAAATAAAAATGATCGGATAATGACCCTGAATTTCTGTCCACATTCCCGGTAGACTCTCTTACTTTGTCATTTAAAAATAAAAGTGTGTTTCTTATCCTACTTGACTAACTAATTTATGTTGAGGGATCCAGTTATTCATATTTCCCTGCAGAGCCTGCCAAGATCCTGACATCCTCAAAGACTGCTGTGGTTTTAATGTTTCCTGCAAAACTCATGTTGAAATATAATTGCCAGTGTAGTGGTGTTAAGAGGAACAACCTTCAAGAGGTGATGAGGCAAAGCCCTCATGAATGGATTAGGGCTGTTGTCTCAGAAGTGGGTTAGTTTTTGCAGGGGTTGGCTCTTGATTAAAAAATAAATTTGGCCTCCAGCCTTTCTCTCTGTCTCTGGTGTTTGTTCTCACCCTTCCGCCATAAAATAATGAAGCAAGAAGGCCCTCACCAGATGCTGGTGCAATGCTCTTGGACTTTCCAGATTTGAGAAGAGGTAGTCAAATAACTTTATGTTCTTTATAAATTACCTAATCCTAACCCATATTTTTCCTGGCCCCACTCACAGTTCTAGCCTCACACAACGTGTGGTCAGCTGCTCACCCGCAAGCACTGTAGTATGTGAGTCCCTATGAAGCAGTGAATCTATTGAGCTAACACCAATATCAGTCACACAAATAAAGTCAGAGTTCATAACTCTATGGAATAAATAATCTTATTCTAGTTTTACTGAAACCAATGACGAAGCAGTGGAGATGGGTATTCTTGACACGGAAAGAACATGAGAACTGCAGAAGACATTCTAGAATGTCTGAGGAAAACAGAGAGACACCTCTGCTGTGATTGGATTCAGTCAAAGTTCAATGCTTGTCAAATAAATAAAAATAATAAAATGCAGTTTGTCCTAAATTTCCAGGTCACTAAAAACTTTTAATGAGGGAAGAATTACAAAGTGTCAGAGATAAAAAGAGAGGCTGAATGCATGAATACACACTTCCATTTTTTCTCCTCATGGTCTTATTGTACTTATCAACACAAACCACACAGTGGTGCCACCTCAGTCTTTTATCCAGCTCCCAGCTTGCAGCTGACCCTTTCTTAAATTGTCATGGACTGCTTAAAAATTATTAAGGAAATCTAGGTCACTCAGGTGTGTGGCCTGCTCGGTGTGAAAAAAACTACAATGAAAAAGGAATCTTATAATTTTAAATGTTACAAAATGCCTTTTAATGTTCTCTACATCCTTTAGGGCCACACTTTATTTGAAGTAAAATAAAAACAGAAGACTTGGGATGATACCTCATCTAACTCAGTCAAATTTGACATCTGTTTTATTAAATGTTCACTATTTGGCAGGAATTGGAGTAAGAATCTGAATAAGATTTAGGTGACCTCAAACTATTCAGGAAAAGAGAAAACCTTTGTGTTTTTTGGTACTATAAACAACACAAAAACTTTGTGGTTTTTGTGTGTTGTGATTGGTACTATAATTTTGGTGTTCGAAGACTGCCTTGAAGGAAAGAGGGTCATTAAACATTCTATAAATAGGCAAAAGGAGGCTCATAAAAATGGGATATGTGAACCAGAATACAAAAGTATTGATGAATTTGGCTTACAGGGTATGGTAAACTGAATAAAACTCTCATTTCCCCAAATATGCCCATGTCTTAACCTCTGCAACTTGGGAATGTAACATTATGTGGCCAAAAGGACTTCGCAGATGTGATTAAATATCTTGATCTGTGTTGGTCCAATGTAATCATAATTGTCTTTACAAGAGGAACCCATCAGAAATCAGCCTCAGAAGAGAAGGCAATGTGATGATGAAAGCGGGTGTGAGAGCGACGCTCTCTGAAGATGGAGAAAGGGGCTACAAGTCCAGGAAACAAGCAGCTTCACCAGAAACATCATAAATGTCACAAAAATCCATTCTCCCCTCAGGGTCTTCAGAAAGCAACAACAACAACAAACTAGCAACGATGACACATTGCTTTCTACTGGTAAAACTTATTTCAGATTTCTGACCTCCAGAATTAAAAAAAAAAAAAAAAGAAATTCATTGTGTGAGTCAGGGTTCTCCAGAGGGACACAACTGGTAAGATAGATGTATACATAAAAGGGAGTTTATTAGGAGAATTGACTCACACAATCACAAAATGAAGTCCCACAATAGGCCATCTGCCAGCTGAGGAGCAAGGAAGCCAGTCGAGTCCCAAAACCTCAAAAGTAGGGAAGCAGACAGTGTAGCCTTCAGTCTGTGACTGAAGGACTGAGAGCCGCTGGAAAACCACTGGTGTAAGTCCAAGAGCCCAAAAGCTGAAGAACCTGGAGTCTTGTGTTTGAGGGCAGGAAGCATCCAGCATGGGAGAAAGATGTAGGCTGGAAGATTCAGCCAGTCTAGTCCTTCCATCCTCCTCTGCCTGTTTTTATCCTAGCTGCACTGGCAGCTGATTAGATGGTGCCTGCCTAGATTGAGGGTGGGTCTGCCTCTCCCAGTCCACTGACTCAAATGTTAATCTCCTTTGGCAACACCCTCACAGACACACCCAGGAACAACAGCTTGTAACCTTCAATCCAATCAAGTTGACACTCAATATTAACCATCACACTCACGTTCTGTTAAGCCACTTCGTTCACCGTAATTTGTTAAAGCAACTAAAATAAACTAATGCAAAATATGGAATGACCACTTACTCTAATGAGATCTGTTCCAGCAGTTTAATGCAGATCATACTTGGATATGTTAGAGAGACCATTACTTACTGCAATCTAAATATGTTTGTTGTCTTATACTAAAAAGTCCCACTACGGTTTGTTTAAAGACATTTCAGCTCAGCAATTTTCTTCTGACAAGATTTTGCTTTATATGTATCATTGAAAACCCAAGTTTGCACTTTACCATGCCTCTTTATTTTATTTGGAGGGAAAACAATATTGCAAGATGATAATAGCTGGAGAGTGAAAATTTTGTTTTATTTTTTCTAGTGCTTCTAATTCTTCTTTTCTTTTTTTTTTTTTTTTTTTTGAGATGGAGCCTCGCTCTGTCACCCAGGCTGGAGTGCTGTGGCCGGATCTCAGCTCACTGCAAGCTCCGCCTCCTGGGTTCACGCCATTCTCCTGCCTCAGCCTCCCGAGTAGCTGGGACTACAGGTGTCGCCACCTCGCCCGGCTAGTTTTTTGTAGTTTTTAGTAGAGATGGGGTTTCACCGTGTTAGCCAGGATGGTCTCGATCTCCTGACGTCATGATCCACCCGTCTCGGCCTCCCAAAGTGCTGGGATTACAGGCTTGAGCCACCGCGCCCGGCCCTAATTCTTCTTTTAAGTATGAATGAATCCACCTCTCCAGAGAAAAATTTAAGATTTGAAGAATAACTTAAATTTCAGCTTTTCCAGCAGTGCAAACATCTCATAACCAGTTTTTAAACAAATTTTTTCTGAATACCCTAAAAATTAATAGCTCGTCTTCTTACTCTCTCAACCAAATCTATCCACAGTGCTTCATCAAGTCCATTCCTTCTGGGAAACAGTCATTCTTGGATAAAGCAATTGGCCTTTTACATCAAGACCATGGCCTACCCCACAGAGTTGATAGTGTGGGCTTCTTGAAACAAATTTTTATTTTCTTGTTGTCTTGATTAAAATGTAAAGAAGGGCAGTTATCTTCAGGGCACAAAAGTCTGTATGTAAAGGAGAGGATAAAATTATATTTGCAGGAGGGCTTATCTTTTCCTAATCATGCACCTAAACGTTCTTCGCCAAGAAAGGTCTTACTGCAGGGGAGAACAATTCATCACATTGCATTCAAAATTATATTCTTCTTAACCTGACTTTGTAGCTCATTTATAAATCAAGCCTAAGCTCATTTTGAAAGGGAAAACAGTCAAGGTGAGAGGTTCTGAAAACAAATGTGAATGCTGCCTCTTTTTAGTCTCTGGCCTTTCCTGAAGTTGAGATGCTAGTTTCAGGGTTTTATTATACTACTCTTCATCAGGAGGTTCTGTGTGCTAAATTATTCTGTGAATGTCCCTGGGTCGTACTTCTGTATAACATGTCATTTTGATAGCCTTTCATAGGGTTCAGTCAAGTTTTTGCATTTGCCTTTTCATTTATTTTATTTTGTAAAAGGGAAGAAAGTAGGTAAGAATTGCAAAATACAAAATATAAGAAAATGATTGAGCACACTTCAAAGGAATCCTAAGTGTCTTTTACAAAATAAGTACACATATATGTTTATCAGAAATACTGCTGGAAGGGAAATGAATGCCAGGAAGTTACCTTAGGATTCCCTGACTTATTCTTCAGTGCATAACTGAGGGGACAGAGAGGAAAATAACAGGGTTATGGTGCATCAGTCACAGTACAGGCCAACCAACTGTTCACAATTTTAAAATATGATTGTATTTAACCCTTTCAAGAATTCTATGAAATCTCCTGTTTTGCTATCCATAATTATCAATACTTACACTGAGTGTATTTATGAATTTATATTTCTAAACCTGTGCATATATAATGTAGTCCTGTCCTGTTATCTGTAGGTTCTATCCCAACCAGAATTCCCATGGCAATCCTGGGAGCATAAGGAGTCCATAAAAATCTCAGCTTTATTATTATCAAAATCCGAATCATATTTCCCCTGTTGGTACCCAGGAGGCAAGCCCCATCGCTGGGATTCTGTGGGATGCACATAGAATGAATATTTCAATATGAAGACCAGAGAGGACACCAAACCCAGAGTGATAAGCATTGACAAGAACCAAACTGGAATTCAAAGTCAAGAAAAAAGCCCAATGGGAATCCAAGGGGGTTCCCTAAACTAGAGTGTTTAGAGGTAGATTTTAAAGCTAGGAGCTCAGAAGTAGAAAATCAATAACAAAGGAAATGTGAGTAAGCAATTAAGTCAGTGACTGCATAAGGGCCTTGAGCTGGTATTTAAATCTTAATTTTATCCTCCATTTGGAGGACATAGGTTTCTCAATTTGGAAGACCCCCAAACTTGAAGAGAGACTTAGAGCCCTTCAGCTAAATATGGTGAATACTAGAACTCTAGCACGCTCGCAAAACTCTAGATTTCTCTCTTACTCTTGTGGCGGTACAGCAACACTAATTACTGGAATCCTGCCTCCATTTTCAGATGGATGCTTAGCTCCCAACATCACACAGAAGCCTGTCTCTGAAGCTCTGTCTCTACATTAAGACTTTATTTGTCAGATTTGTGAAATAGAGGACTGCAAGTGACAGCTACTTTTCAAATTTATGTTATTTGGCCCAGCCAGATTTTTAAATTGTGATTTAGGTCCAACATTCAAATAATTGACATTTATATAAATTTACATACATGTTATATACATATCTTGAAATAGGTCTAAGATCTTGTGGTACTGGTCCACTTCTCAGAAGAGTGCAATCGGCTGTGGCTGAATTCTTGCTGACCTCTTCACATAATGGTTGCATATACTTGTCATTACAACACTGTCCTCACCTGTATTAGTCCGTTCCAACACTACTATAAAGAACTACCTGAGGCTGGGTAATTTTCAAAGAAAAGAGGTTTAATTGACTCACAGTTCCACAGGCTTAACAGAAAGCATGGCTAGTCGGCCTCAGGAAACCTATAATCATGGCAAAGGTGAAGGGGAAGCAAGCATGTCCCACCATGGCAGAGCAGGAGATAGAGAGAGACAGGAGGAGGTACCACACACTTTTAAACCATCAGATCTCATGAGAACTCACTCAATATCATGAGAACAACAAGGGGGAAACTCACCCCCATGATCCGATCACTTCCCATCAGGCCCCTTCTCAGACACATAGGGATTCCAATTTGAGACGAGATTTAGGTGGGGACACGGAGACAAACCGTATCATTGCCAATCCCTTTGCAGCAACTGACTTGAGTCACTCATTTACCTTATTCGCCTGATCCCTGTAGGCGTTTGATTTATTGACCCCTTTAACAGAAACGTGCTAGGTCTCTGGCTTTCAAATACGGAGACCACCTGGAGCCACTCTTCTGCCACTCACTTGAATTTGAGCGTTGTTTCTGTTATGGAAATGTCTATTGTTCTATCCCACCTAATGGATTGGGATTGATTTTATAAAATATAATCTGAAAAATGTCAGATTCATTGTACCAAATAAGCTTCCCAATACCCTCTAGGATGGTCATTGAATCCCCCTTCCAGACCATTTACTCCTTTTAATGCATTTCTTGTCCTTGGTCACTGCCTTATCTTTTCACCCTCCTATACCAGTGTAAAATCCCACTCCAGTCTTCAGGATCCTTCTCTACTGTCCTTCTACTAATAATCTTAGGAATTTATTCTGCCCCTACATCACAGAAAAAAAAAGTCATACTCCTGCACAGACAAAATGATCTATGAGTTTGAAGCAGGTGCTGTAATTACCACTTCACTGATCTCAGGTTTAGTTAAATTCCTTTGATTGGCATGCAGGTGGCCCCTTTCTCTATTCACTCCCCCAGCTCTACCCCTTTCTAAATATAGACACTCAACACAGAAGCTGATCTCCAAATGCAGAGCAATCGTTTACCTGTTAAATGCATTGAAAAAAGCTGTTCTGTCTTGTTAAAAATTCTAAATATAGGCTGTAATATTCAACAAATATTAAATGTGTGGTATAAACAAAGTATTATCTGAGGCACATTCATAAGTAATATCTTGATCTCTCACAATAGCTCATGCCAATTCTTCCTTACATCTTCCCAATTGTGAAGATGGTGACTTTCTCTTACATAATGGAGAAGGGGAGAGTATGTTTGACACTCGTGATAAACTGGAGTGTTTCTTGGTGTTCTGTGATCATTTTACTAACAAATAAACAAATACAGCAGCCAAGATATGAGACAGGCACAGTAACTGAAAACTCGGAGCCTTCAAGAATGGGAGTCTGGGATGCCCCACCAGGTGAGTCACCTAGAGCAGCAGAATCACCATTGAGCTAGTAGAATACGTGGCAGAGGAGGCGGAGGGTGAATCAATTACAGTCTTGAGATCAACCACAACATGAAGAGCTCTAGATTGTCCTACGATCCCTTTCCTTATAAGTTTACCAGGAAACATTAATCAGAACTCTGGAGGAGCTGTTTCCTGATGGGCAAATTTACTATGAGTGACTTGAGAGGTAACCTGTTAGTGGATACTCGGGCATTATACCTAGATGCTGTCTTCAGGAACAACACATCCATCTTGTGACCTTTGGGAAGATGGGCTACTGGCAGATGACAGCAATTTCTTCACTGGTGATTACTTCTGACTTCAAGGTCACATACTTCCTAGGCAGCATCTGGCCAATGACTGGCAAATCTCCAGCTTCCCTGATTCCATTTAAGACTATTATAGGCTTTCCTGGCAGACTCTGATGAGGCCTCAGTTTAAACTGCATTGAAGGTAACTTTTCCACCTGCTGGCAGTCTGCCTTCCTTCACTTCCTTACAAAGTTTGTCCCAGGCATTCTTCTCCTGCCTGCAACTTCACCTCTGCACTGCATGCGACTCTGTCTCACACTCTGTTTCCAGAGAACCTAATCTAAGTCAATTTACTATGAGAATATACAGAATAAGAAGGCATATATTCATTTTCCCTTTATGTATTTCAAATCAGGTTTTTAAATTAATTTAAGATTTTATAAAACCTTAATTTATGCATGTTAAAAAAGCCAGTTTTTATTGTTCTTCAATTCTCCACTGAGTAGCTCATTAATTAGGTTTTCTCTAGAAGTGTCTGGAACCTCTTTATTATTCCAGGGAATCAATGAAAACTAACCATTTCCAAAATTATCACATCATCGTCCAGTTTGGAAAGTACAGAAAAATAATTTTAAAAAAGATAGTGAATTTCATGGAGTTTGAACATTGGTGAATGTTACAGATTTCTTCATAAATGAACACGTTTCATAGCTTATGTCCATTAGTAATTATGAGACTGGGGATGTTTCTAGTAGCTTTAAACTCTGTTCTATACATGCTCCTACATAAGTTCACTTCCCTCAAATAAGAATTGTTTTTTCTTCTTTTGCAGCCAGATTTCACTGAAGTTAGTAAGTGAGCATTAGCCTGGAAGTCAGAAAACTTGGTTTCAATCTCAGCTTCATTGATTCATATCTCAGGCAAATGTGTACTTCTTCAAACCTCCAAGTTTGTAAGATTGGCATCATGATCTCTGCTTTTCAAGTTCACTATTCAGATTAAAAGAGTTTCTAATGTGAAACTGATATATAGCAGGTCCTCAATAAATATTGGTTTCCTCTCTGCTTTTCTAAATACTTTCAAAAATGTTATATAAAAGGCTGCCAACAAGAAAAATGCTAGCTACTTACTTTTTGTGGACATCTGTAACATACATAAATGCTGTTAACAACAGTATATGTGGAGTCTCTTCACTCTATAAATTAATAACAAGTAAAATATTTAGTTTTTATGGCCTAGGGTATTTTACCATTAGGTATGTGACTGGTTTAGTAATTTCATGAGGTTTAGCAAAGATTTCTTGGTTCTATTTACATAGCAAAAATGAAAAGTATTTTCAGGGAGCCTCCAGCTAAAGAATATCAGAGGTCCACTGAGGCCTCCTTCCAAGATTCGGTTATCTTTGATAGGTTTCCCAAAATATTTGGATTAAAAAAATATTTGTTTCACCCTTTTGAATAATGAGGCAAACTATAAATTCAGTAACATGGGAAGCTAGTAAGTAAAAATGCAAAAAAGGAGGTTTCTTCTTTCTTCTGAGTCTCAATAGGAAAATTAGATGTATCCTGTAAGAAGTGTTTTTCATCTAGTTTTTACATCTCACTGTGTTTACTACGAACTTAGGTTAGGGTAAATTCAATAACTTCCACTTCCACCCTTCTATTTAGGTTCCTGTACCTGTCACCTGAAGTATTACATTTGCTTCCTGAACTAACCCCCACAGCATCTTGTCTCTATCTTATTCAATCTATATTGATGCCATCTACACCATTACCAAATTACCTTTCTTATGGCCATGTTTTTATATGTTCAAAATCCTTTAATTACTCTACTTTGCCTTTAAGAAATGTCTAAATTTTCATCCAAGCATACCTGCTATGTATTAAACCCCAAAGTTTATCGTCTCTACAATGTTTATCTTTTTTTTTTTTTTTTTTTTTTTTTGTTTGTTGAGACAGAGTCTCGCTCTGTCGCCCAGGCTGGAGTGCAGTGGCCGGATCTCAGCTCACTGCAAGCTCCACCTCCCGGGTTCACGCCATTCTCCTGCCTCAGCCTCCCGAGTAACTGGGAGGACAAGCGACCGCCACCTCACCCAGCTGTTTTTTGCATTTTTTAGTAGAGACGGGGTTTCACCGGGTTAGCCAGGATGGTCTCGGTCTCCTGACCTCGTGATCTGCCCGTCTCGGCCCCCCAAAGTGCTGGGATTACAGGTTTGAGCCACCGCGCCCGGCCCAATGTTTAGTCACACTTTTGCTTCTTATTAAGTGATGCTTCACCTTGTACATCCCTTCCTCTTGAAATTCAGTCATCCAAGTGATACTTCATATGCCTTCTCCTTCATCAAGCTTTGTCTGATTTCAATGGAAAAACACAGGCTTTGGTACCTCTGTGAACCTTAACAAGTTACTGTGTAGATGTAGGCTTCAGTTATCTGTTATTCTTAAGACTATTCATTCTTGATGGCAACAATATCACCCCCAAGGGAATGAAATTGGTTCCTAGAAGGCAGAAATCCTAGATACTACGATGATCTCTGAATCTAAAAAACTCTGCAAAATCTGATTCCTTAGAATTTAATTTCTCTCATTAGGAATAACATAAACTTGAGTGCTTTTGTGTCCTCTTCACAGGGCAATGCTAAAAAAAATAAATAAAGTTGAGAAGCAGCGCCCTACACCATAGACATATTTTGTGCAGATAATTGCACAGATTAATCATTAATCAATATCTCCTCTATGGAGTCCAAACGTTATATTTAGCATATAGTAAATCACTAACAGTTGTTAGTAGAATTGAATAGAAACTGTAATACTCAAATTAAAGTGGCAAATTGCATTACATAGCATAATTTTTCTCCTTCTTAAAGGCAATAGCATTTCTATTCCTTTTTTCAGTATTCATGTTTATTTTTTCTCATCAGTAGAGTAAATCAAATACTAAAGCATTAGCATATAAAAGAATCTTAATAACATTCTATAATGAAGGCCAGGCAACTTGCTTATTGCAATGGGCTCATCATAATGATCATATGAACCATGGTGAATGATATGCAACTATTGTATAGTAAGCTGGAGTAACCATACATGACCTATAGTTTCACACAAATCACAATATTCTCTTGATGTTTACTTTAGTTTAATCAAAGCTGAGGTATCAGAATTTGGAGTGAAGAGATTTAAAGCTCTTTACACCTCAGTTATTCCAAAACAAGTTTAATTAAAAATTGTTATTGAGAGAAAAACTATAAAGTTTTTTAAACCTATTTTTTAATATTTGGAAGAACCTTTCAAGGTAAGCACTACTTTGACTTCTTTCTTAATTGGTGAAGAATGCAAGTTTCAGAGACGTGGAGTAATTCACCTAAGGCAGTGCGTAAAAGTTGATATTGGAATCTCGATCTGCTGTATTCCGAATCTTCTAGTGTTTCTACACTGCATTTTCTCACAGAGTGTGATTTATCAGCCTCTGTCTAAACACTCAGTAAGATCATGATGTCCTTAAGAAAAAGTGCAGGGTTTCATTCCTGTCTGAGTCCACACATTTCAATTCACCATTTCTGATTCACTGCAACAAACATCCACTTTTATTCCATTTCAACAAACCTATGAGTTGCTGTTTGTCTGTAATTCTGGCCTCAATCAGCTAGCTTACAAAAACAACTAGATAAGGAAACTAATTATATAAAATTCAGTGTTAAAATAATTGAGTCCCAGAGACGTTAAATGAGTCCCTAATGGTCACATACATAAACCCAAGACCTGGTTTCAGTGGCTACCGAATCTCCCTTCTCTCCTGCCCCACCTATTGGGGTGACTTTTCTGGGCTCATCCATCCTGGTAATAGAATCTCTGTCCCCTCTACCACCCTTCCCTTATGCTTTATTCATGGTCCCTCTGTCTTGTTAATTATGCTCTTCATTTTCCTTAGTAATGGTTTAGACATTACCATAATGTTAAAGTAAATAAATTGTATAATATTTGTCCAGTATGAAGTACTTCAAAGTACATAAATGATCACATGTATATATTGTTCTACTTCTTTCCAATCCTTTTGTATACATGTAAATGTTAAATAATTTATAAAAGTACATCGTAGTGTGGATTTTGTTGCTAACAGTAGAGAAACTTTTAGCATATCAATACTCAAGTGATTTGGGTTGAACCCAGAACCATCTTCAGGGAAATGATTACAGAACTCTTCCATATATACTGAAAGGAGATTGAAGCACATTGTAAAATAAATGTATGTCACAGTCAAGAACTAGAAAAAAACCATATTATTTAAAGATAAAATGAGCTGTATATTATGGCTGGGCATGGTGGCTCATGCCTATAATCCCAGCACTTTGGGAGGCCAAGGTGGGCAGATTACCTGAGGTCAGGAGTTCGAGACTAGCCAGGCCAACATGGTGAAACCCCATCTCCACTACAAATACAAAAATTAGCCAGGAGTGGTGGCAGGTGCCTGCAATCCCAGCTACTCGGGAGGGTGACGCAGGAGGATCACTTGAACCCGGGAGGTGGAGGTTGCAGTGAGCCAAGACCACGCCACTGTACTCTAGCCTGGGCAACAAAAGCAAAACTACATCTCAATAAAAAAAAAGGAGCTCTATACTGAGATACTGTAAACAAGGAAGGTATTTATGTATTTATTTGAAAAACGGTTTTTGAAATCTTAGTACATGTCTTAAGTTGAAGAAAAAGATAAATAAGAGACAGGATTTATTATCTCAAAGAGCTCAGTGTCAAGTGGAAGAGAAAAGCAGGTAAATGAAGCATTTCAGTTTAACAGAGTAGGTGGTATGACAGAACTGCAAGGTTTTAGTGACAGAGAGATAGCTATATGGCTTAGTGTAAAATGAATGGACTTAAAGCCAAGTTACTTGATATCTCTAAACAACACTGGAACATTGAATATTTAATTTATTTGTGCTAGGAAACTCTTAGACAAAAATCCCTCTTATAAGACTGAAATAAAGTTGTCATATATGTAATAATGTCTTCCTCTGTTTTAGGGAAAAATAAGATATGTAAATAAAAATTGCTTGTAATATTTCTCAGTCAGGTGAATCTGAACATAACATTAAATACTTGCATAATTCCAAAAAAAAACCCAAAATTCAAACATCTTGTCAGCTTGTCATTCCGTATCTGTTTAACATGCCAAGTAAAACTGCATCCAATGAAGACAAATTTGCATATTACCACTGCCAGCTCTATATTCTACAGAAATAATAAGAAGGGCCAGCCATCTCATTCTCCTTTTGAAGTAGTTACATATATAATATCTAGTAAAACGCTCTATGCCTATGCTCCTTTCTCCGAAAAATTCATGCCCAGCTATCCTTAGTCCCAGGAAAAAATCATTTAGCTCATAAGCAGAATACTGGAAGCCTTGTGGTCATTTCTGAGGTTTGTTAACATCGATCTGTGTAGGAAACAAAGGAACAACATAATATTTCTCTTACAACTCTCCTGGTTCCTTGGATCCTGAAATTTCACATGTAACTCTTCTTTTTTGTTGTTGTTTTTTATTTTTTTATTTTTTTTGAGACGGAGTCTCGCTGTGTCGCCCAGGCTGGAGTGCAGTGGCCGGATCTCAGCTCACTGCAAGCTCCGCCTCCCGGGTTTACGCCATTCTCCTGCCTCAGCCTCCCGAGTAGCTGGGACTACAGGCGCCCGCCACCTCGCCCAGCTAGTTTTTGTGTATTTTTAGTAGAGACGGGGTTTCACCGTGTTAGCCAGGATGGTCTCGATCTCCTGACCTCGTGATCCACCCGTCTCGGCCTCCCAAAGTCCTGGGATTACAGGCTTGAGCCACCGCGCCCGGCCAACTCTTCTTTTAAAAGAACTGAATAATGGACCCTGGCCCAGCCTACAGAAAGGCACTAATGAATTTTGACAATTAACAAATGAGCTTTCCTGCAGTTTCTTCTATAACACACATGATGTGCCGGATTTAGACGATCACTAAGAATCTTACCAGCTCTAGAATTCCATAATTCTAATAAAACCATCTAGGAGTGGGAGTCGCTCTAAAATGTGGAAAATAAAGTAGATTATGCATGTATCTGTATGGATCATCAAATCAATTTTTGTATTCATTGCTATCAAATTTATTATCATGGATAACCCAGAAGAATCACTCAACCGCTGTGTTTGCTTCTAAACTGTCCAACGAGATTAATTTTTTCTGTGAAACTACTTGTGATTTGTAATTCCCATGGTAATTTTCTTTCTAAAATCTTTCCACACTCCCCTCAGCCACTGTCATTTGTGATTCAATTACTGCACATCTTTCTCACATATATTTTTGGAAAAATTTAAGATGGAAACAATCCTATATCATTATGAGTGAAAAGTGTCAACACATTTTTTCATGTGGATGTCATATCTGTGATACAAGAATATCATACTTTTTGCTATAAAAAATGACAGATGGTTGACTGTGAATGATATTAGTGTCAAGTCATTTAAAGAGGAAATGGCCACTTCTGTGAAATTGAAAGAAGAAAATAGTGACCTCTTCACACTCATCACATAGGTATCATTCTCTGTTTAAGCTGCCATTTATTTCAGATCTTTGGTCCTCAAGTCAGAAAGGTGAAAATAGTTATAACTGAGCATAACCCCACCACCTAGTAGCTATAGAACAGAATTGGGTAAGGTAAATCTGGCTTCCCGGTTCCTGTAGGATCTACCTAGGTACCATGAAAATAGCATCCAATAGAAAGGAGTGCTCGGCACCTCAACCCTATCACTATGATCTGAATGCGTCCCAACCAAAATTCATGTCTTGCCAATGGGATAGTGTTAAGAGGTGGTACCTTTAAGAGGTGATTAAGACGTGAAGGCTACTCCTTCATAAATGGAATTAAGGTCCTTAAAAATACTCATTCAGCAGTTATCAAGCTTTCTTGTGTGCTTTTATGCCAATGAAGATGCAACAAGAAGGCCCTCACCAGAAGCTGGTGCCTAGATCTTGGACTTCGCAGCCTTCAGGACTATAAGAAATAAATTTCTGTTATTTATTTATTTATTTATTTATTTACTTTGAAACAGGGTCTTGCTCTGTCACTCACACTGGAGTGTAGTGGCATGATGGCATGATCACAGTTCACTGCAAATTTGACTTCCGTGGCTCAAGTGATCCTCCCACCTCGGCATCCGAAGTAGTTGGACCCACAGGCACATGCCACCATGCCCAGCTCATCTTTTATTTTTTCCAGAGACAAGGTCTTTCTATGTTTCCAAGGTCGGCTGCTCTTTGGAAACAGCCCAGTCTCAGGTATTTTGCTATGGCAGCACAACTGAACTAAGACATCTGCCAAGACAAAAGTTCCAAATTATTGGGTTTCCCCTCTTAATAATACCAACTTGTACCTAAAGTTGCTTGTGCTCTAAACATTTTTAGCTTCACATTTCTTTGCCTCATCTTACATTTGCACAATACTGCTCCTAGTTGCAACCATAGCCTTTCACTTAGGTATGCTTTTGCACTCCAATGCTTTTGGATCATTGCCTCCCTGCTCCATTTTTGTCCACTGTCCATCTCAGTCTTTAAAAGGTGGTACCATACGACTATACTCTTATCTTCACTATACAGATATGGTCATGTAAGAAGCTTACAGCCATTTCTTTCTTTTTCATAAAGACTGTGGCTACTGTCTCCATAATCTTCCTCCCCACCACATTCTTATAACAAATTACAGAGATGTCAATATACAAGTAGGTAAATCATATACCACTTGGCCTCTCAATTCTTTATCTTCCCAATCCTCATGTTATTTTCCTTTATGCCTCCTTAGCCTCTTCCTGCCATCATCACACACCTGGACCTCATACCACTAGAGAGGCTACTATTGTCATGCCATAATTACACGACTCCAACTCTATTATCACAGCTTCCCTGTTGCGGGATGTCTATCACAATTCTTCACCTTCATATCATCCAAACGCATCACCTCTAGTCTTTTCTTTTTGGTATGAAACAATCCCTCCTATTTTTCATTCCCTCCAGAACCAGCAAAAATTCTATTGTATTCCATCCCTTGAAAATATCTTCTGTTTCTTTTCCCTGTTGTTCCTTCAGAAATTAAAAGAGCTAACTTTGTTTGGCCAAGACTTCTTACCAGATCAAACTTCTACTATTTTTAAAATTATCCTCACACAGTAAATTGTAAAGAATCTTTGTTCACTGTGTCACCTGGGAGTCAGTTTTTAACCCACATAAGCTGCAAGTGCCTAAACTGGGACTCATACATTTTTTGAAATGTATATAAAACTTAGGTGATTAAATAGAAAATAAATGGTATACTAATATACATATTTATTTTTGACCTAAGTACAAGAAGTACCAACTAAGAAAATCAAATTTTTAGATGTCTGTGTAACTGTGTTTCTGTATTTTGTTTTGTTTTGATCTTGGTTTTGGTTTATTACTATCTTCCTTTTGTCCTGAAATACTATTGCTTGAGACTTATTGTATAATGAGATGTGTAATTCTATGTGTTAACTTGGTATGCTATGGTGTTCAGCAGTTTGCTCAAACAACAGCCAGAAAATATTGTGATGGCTTTATCCAATATGCTGAACATTTAAATCAGTAGACTTTTTGTAAAAATCAGTTTACTCTTTATAATGTGGATGAACCTTAGACAATCAGACAGAGGCCTTAAAAGAAAAGACTAAGGTTTCCTGAAGAAGGAATTTAACCTGAGGAAGACTTCAACATAGGAATCCTGTCTGGGTTTTCAGTATTCCATTCTGCTTTGTGACATTTGCACTTGCCTATCCCCCAAATCACATGAGCCAATTTCTTAAAATAAATTTTTCTTCTTTCCTACCTCTTTTTATCTCACTGCCTGCATCTCTCTCTGTATTTCTCTTTTTATTTTTCTCTCTGTTGCTGTAGAGAACCCTGATTAACCCACAAGGGCAAAAAGTAAGATGAGACTCCAAGGCAGTGAGAGCCTGTCTTGTCTGGATACAGATGCTGGTAGAGGGAACGGTGTACACAGACGGTGCCTAACTTAGGGTGGTTTGACTTACAATTTTTCTACTTTATAATGGTGCAAAAGCAGCACACATTTAGTATGCTCCTTGACTTATGATGAGGTTATGCCTAGATAAACGTATCATAAGTTAAAGTATCATGAGTTGAAGTGCACTTTTGATTTAAAGATATTTTTAACTTTTGATGGGTTTACTGGGATGTAACTCCTTTGTAAATTGAGGAGCATCAGTATTCTGAAGTCATTCTGGTGTAGTTTCAGCCTTCAGATATTCCCAGCTTGGTAATGAGATAGCATTCTGTAAGTGAACTCAGCCTTGAAAATCTTAGAAACACAAGAATTGGAGAAAGAAGGAAGGGACTGGCAAATAAATAAGTGTCAAAATGCATAACTTAGCTAAATAAATATATAAATGGTGTAAAGATTCCTATAAAAATTATAGTGGAGGACCTAGCATTTTTAATAAAGATATTCCTGGAAAGATGGGACTTAATTTGGTCATCTGTGTATATCCTATCAGTGATTTAATCACTCTTGTTTTAAGACAGCACCAAACTATCCAGAAGTCTAATTAGTTTGAAAATTAAGAACAGTGACGTAAGTTTTCTTTTTTAATTTATTGTTACAACTTGTCTATTTGCTTTTCTATAATAGTTCATTAAAAATTATATTACATTATTTGATCTACTAATTTCAGAGTCAAATTTATATATTTATTATGTCAAAGAAAAATTTCACTTCTACTACAGTAAGAAAAGAATGAAAATTTAATTAAGGTTTCAGAAGTTGTTTGATAATTCTTACCAGATGATATTGTACTGTTTCCAGCAATAACAAGGCAAATAATATTGAGTTCTGAATTTAGGGGATTGAGAATACATTGATTAGCATGTGCAAAAAAATATTTTCTCACTGAAAAAATTGTTCAATATTTTAAATGAGTAGACCCTCTCAGTTGCCCTGGAATTGAGATATTTTTCCTACTGAGTAGCAAGTAGAGCAAAGTTTAGAAATAAGAAATTATTTTTAAGAAATAGAATAACCACACACTAAAATATTAACAATATATAAATATTGCATAGCTTCACTTCTAAATGTATTTGTATGGCATTATACTATAGCTGAAAGTTTACATTGAAATCTTTTCTCTCAAACTCCATTAACAAAAATTGCTGCTGTGACCACTTTATAGAACTCTTGTGAGGATGAAATGAGATTATAGATGTGAAAGCATTATGTAAGTTGTGAAATTTAGATGTTGGCAGTAAAATAAAAAGAGAGAAAAGAAAATATTGACAGATAAATGCATCCCAACAAACATTTTAAAGAAGACATCAGCAGTAAATTTACAGGATAAAAGTGGCACAATGCTCTCGCGTACATCAAGTGTGGAAGAGGGAATATAGGGAACAGGTTACTCCTAATCTCTGCTGAAGAGTTTAAATTAGTACAGCCATGCTGGAGGGCATATGATAACAGTTAGGCTTATGTCATGATTCAATAATTGCACTGCTTACCACCTATGCAGGGACACAGTCATTCCTCTGCAGAAGGGATCATACACAAATGTGTTCATTTTGGTACTGTTAGTAAGCACATAAAAAGTAGAAACAATTTACCCAAAGGCTGTACATTACCATCCCTATATTCTAAGCAAATCTCTCAAGAATTTTCATTCAATCAGCATAAAAAATAAAGATACACCAAAGGACAATTCCTTTCCCTTCTCCTTACCAAGTTACAACTACCCTATTGAAGATGATAAATTAAGCAAACTCAATTACTAATACCAACGGAACTTAAATTAGGATATTTCAGATAAGGCAAAAATCTTTGACCTTTAAATAAAAACATGCAGATGCATATTTTAAGACTGAGGTTTCAATAATAAATGCAATACCAAGTAATTCTAATTTGTGGATTCAAAATATCAAAACACAAAACTGCTTGTAAAAATCTGAAAACAAAACATAAAAGAGATTTCATCAATAAAAAGCTAAATTAACTGTGGCATATCAAAAGAATATAATAAAGCACTTACAAATGACAGGACGGATCTATATATACAGACATGATAAATTTCTCAACACGTTTTTGAGAAGAAAATAAAAAATAATGAAGTTGTCCAATGAAAAATATATGTAATATATAATTTATATAAAAATTAAAAAAACAAAACCATGTACTTTTCTTGTGTGTCTGTGTTTGTGTGCATGCGTGTGTCTGAAAAACATGATGTGCAATGGTAGTAGTAGAGGTTATCTCTGAGGTTAGGGACTATATTTTTTATGTGCATCTTGGTCTCTGAAAGAGGTCCATATTCAGATCACTGTTGCAGGTTGGGTTCTTTGGAATACACTGAGACCCAGTATCCCTGGACATATGAGAAAGCTGATGAGAAGACTCAGATGATCCCTCCTGTGGCACACATAGGTAGTTCAAGCTAGACAGGAGTACCGCTATTCCAGCTAATAAAACCCTACTCATCCTGCTTATCTTGCTCTTTTAAGTCATTTTGGATTCTGCTCTGCTCTTTCTAGAAAGCTTAATTATCATTAACCTCCTCATAACCTCCAGGTACATGAGTGCTATCATTGATCTCAAAATCCAAACCAAATGTGGTGACTGGGGGGCTCCTCCTTCGTCTACAGTGTGACTACAACAATCTAATGAAAACATTGACAAAATATTGAAATAGACACTTCACACACACACACAAAATGGCCAATAAACACATGTAAAAGCTTTCAACATCCTGAGTTATCAAGGAAGTGTAAATTTAAAACCAATGTACGATAACCCTACATACCCAACTGAATAGCTAAAATAAAAAAAAAAACAGCAAAAATTCAGGAGGCAGTAGGACAACTAAAACATTCATATATTGCTAGTAGGAATTAAAATGTTACTACCACTTTGGATATCTGTTGGGTAGTTTCTTATAAAGTTTGTCATACATATGTTCTATGACCAGAAATTTAACTACGAAGTATTTACACGAGATGATTGAAAACATAAGATCACAAAAATATTCATATGTGAATATGTTACAGCTGCTTTATCCATAATAGCCCCAAATTAGAAACAACCCAAGTTGTTTGCCTATTGGAAAAAATATAAATTGTTTTATAGTAATGCAATTAAATACTATTCATTAGTAAGTATGAGAAACTGTTAAAACATGCAACAACAGAGATGAATCTGAAAAACATAATGTAAAGTAAAAGAAGTACGACAAAAACAAGTATGAGAATCCACTGCTCAGTTTAGCTACTACAGAAAACAGAGCAGCCTCAGCTATTGCCCTTTTGGGTCCACATCATATCTGAACCAAGACAATGAATGCTTCTGTGGATTGTTCCCAGCCCTGACTAAGCATGGTACAGTACTCATGCTGGCCCATTTCTGCAAAACACAGGATCCTCTAATAAGTCACTTTGCCCTGGGGAAATTTAATGTGCTTAGATCTATTTTTCTTGGAATATTTGCAAACGTACTATAGTAGGAGACTCTTTCTACCCAACATTTCTTATTTGCTCTTCCTCTTCACATTCATCATACCTGCATTACAGTCTGAAGGCTTTCCATGTCTTCTCTGCATCATTCTCAATAAATAGTTTGCCACGTGTTAGAATGGCTTTCATCAAAAAGATGGAAGTGTTAGAGAGGATGTGAAGAAGAGGAAACACATGAAAACTGTTGGTGGAAATATAAATTAGCATAGCCATCATGGGAAACGGAACGGAGCTTCCCCTAAAAATTAGAAATGGGGTTGACGTATGATCCAGTAATCCCACTACTGGGTATAGATCTAAAGGAAATAAAGTCAATATGTTGAGGAGATATCTGCACTCTCATGTTCATAGCAGCACTATGCACAATGACCAAGACATAGAATCAACCTAACTGTATATTGACAGATGAATGGACTAAAAAAATGAGGTGCATATACACAGTCAGTACTATTCAGCCAGAAAAAAGAAAATTCTGTCATTTGTGACAACATGAATCATGAGTAAGTCTGGAGAGCATTTTGGGTTTCCTAGAACACAAAGCACCAACTAGCTATCATGTCTGTCTATCTAATACTTTGGACTTTATCAAAAGTAAAAACTTCTGCTCATTAACAACTCTGTGAAAAAATGAAAAGATAAATAAAAGAGTAGAAGAATGTACACAAAATACCTATATCTGATAAAAAAAAACTCATATCCCAAATATATAAAGGATGCCTATAGATAATCATACAAATATATACAAACCATTTAAATAAAGGTAAAAATGAAACTTCACAAAGTTCAAAAAAGAAAAACATGAAAGTTACTTAACAAATGAAAATTAACTCATCATTAATCTTCAGGAAATTGCAATTTAAAACTGCAATGAGATACCACTCTACACACATCGAATCGTTAAAATTTAAAAAGCCAGAAACACCAAATGTGGAGAGGATATGGAATAACTGGAATTCATACATTGCTGATAGGTGTTAAAAAGATTATAGCCATTTTGGGAAATGGTGGGGCAGTTTCTTTCCACATAATTTATATGTCGAGCCTGTAATCCAGCAATTTCACCTCAAGTTATTTACTTCTATCACCCCACAAAATACAAACATATATCTTGGATAAGACTTAAACAAGAAGGTTCATGGAAAGTGTATTAGTCCTTTTTCACACTGCTATAAAGATACTACCTGATACTGGGTAATTTATTACCAAAAGAGGTTTGATTGACTTACAGTTCCACGTGGCTGGAGAGGCCTCAGGAACCTTAAAATTATGGCGGAAGGCAAAGAGCCAGCAAGGGACATCTTAATATGGTGGCAGGAGAGAAAGAGAGAGCACAGGGGAATCTGCCACCTTTAAAACCATCAGATCTCATGAGAACTCACTTACTCTAATGAGAACAGCATGGGGGAAACCTTCTCCATGATCCAATCATCTTCCACTTGGTCGCTCCCTTGACACCTGAGGATTACAGCTCGAGATGAGATTTGAGTGGGGACTCAGAGTCAAACCATATCAGAAGAATTATTCACAAATAGCCCAGAATGAAAACAACCTAAATGCTTATTAACAGAATACATAAACTAGTTTTAATACATGTAAATAACGATATGTTACTTAGCAATTCCAATTCTAAAGAGTAAACTGTTGATGAAAGCAACAAAATAAATGATCTCAAAAATATTGCTAAAATTTAAAAGCCAGGCCAAATATATATATATATATATACTGCATGATCACATTCATATATAATTCAAGAATAGGTTAAACTAGTCTATGATGATCAAAATCCAGACAATAATTGCCTTGGGATAAGGAGGAAACACTCTGCGATTATAGTTATATTCTTTATCTTAACTAGGGTGGTGGTTACATGAATATATACATTTGTCAAGATTCATCAAAGTGTATGCTTAAGATCTGTGCATTTTCTTACACATAAATTATACTTCAGTTATTGTCTCCAAACTAAGTATCAAAACAAAGGCTAGAAAATTGCACGTGTAAAATACAATTAAATTAACAGAAGGAAGAAGAAGGAGAAAAATAAAGAATGTAAAGATTTAAGATAAAGGAGAAAAAAATGAAAACCAAGAGGTTTGATGGAAAGTGGAGGAAATTATGGAGTAAGAATCACATTATAATAAAATTGAAAAGGGAATTAGAAAAGAGAAATTGAAAAAAAAGTTTAGAGGAGAAAGGATAAATGAAAGTTTCAACACAAAGGTTTGAAAAAATGATAATTTTATTTACTCTCAAGAGATAACCAGGAATGCTAGGAGAAAATTAATTCCCTGCTGAGTGACCATTTTATTCCATCTATTGATCACAGCATGTATATTATTCTTTCCTCCTGGGACTTTTAAAAACCTGTTTGCCTTCTACTTCTTACATAATCTGAATCCTAAAGCACAAATACAAATGCATTACAGTGTAATTTAAACTACAGTTCTGTAAAGACTTCCAACACAGATGAAACGTTTTTCCAACCTTTAACTCTTGTATAGATCTTAATCTATTAAATAGAGGCAAGGAATACCTTAAGTAGAAATGAAGAATAAAAAGGATATTGGTGTTTATAGGAAATTTATTCTGCAAAAAATAAAACTCCGTTAGGCAATTTACATGAGCTAACACAGTTAACCCTTTTGATGTTCTAAGAGTTTCTTGATAGAAAAAAACCTCTGTGTTGAACATGCATTACTGATTGGAATCACTGACTCACAAAAACAGATTATAAAATAGGCATTTTATAAGCTGGTTTATAGATTGAAATTGGCCACGAGGGAAGTATTTACACCAGAAGAATCAGCACACACTACAAATTATGAACTTCTGTTTTCTCCTCAGAGAGCTGGTCTACCAGCACAGCACTGTTTATATTCTTGTTCTTTGTAACAAATTAATTTTATTAAATTATTATGTGTCTTCCCCCATTAAAGTGTTCTCTCCATGATAAATACAGCCTACATTTTATTTTATTTTGCATTTTATTTTGAGACACAGTGCATAGCAATGAAAGCACAGGCTTGAATAGTACATTTTTGTAGTTTACTGATAAAGATATTAAAGCACATGGGTTATATAACTTATCAAAATTCACAGAGCGAGGAAGTAATACAGCCAGCCACAAGGCAAATTTATCTTACTGGAAAATTCTATTCTACCCACTGACTACATGATCCTTCCAAAAGGGTAGCTGTCAACAAATAGTTTAAACAAAGAAACAGATTCAAACGTATTATTTGATATAAGCATTTAAAGCAAATAATATGCCATCTGAATAGTTTTAATCAATCCAGATGTAATATTGATATCATTTTTATCATGAAGGTATAAAATGGCTGTTTTATATACCAATCAATAGTTATAAAGAACTCCCGGACATACTGAATAATAACGAGATTTTATTTTTTAATAGCATAATGCCTAAAAAGTTGGACTCTGGCCTCTAATAAAATTCCAATCCCAAGTGTGACTACTTCCTGACTTACTAGCCTATCTCACATTGAAAAAGTTACTCATTTTCTCTAAGCCTCAGTTTTCTCTTCTTGAAATCTCTAGTAACTAAATAAGAAAATTTCATACAGTACTTAGCCTGAACTAGATAACGTAGAGTGAATAAATGGTAGAAGTTATTTTAAAATAGTAAATACACCTTAATTATGAATTCTTGTTTTAAAGTAATATGCATCCACATAACTTGCAAAAATTAGCTTTTATGTCCTCAATTACAGGTAAAGTGAATTATGTCTGTGGAAATAACTTAAAATGTTGCCATGTGATATAGTGGAGATGAATTTGGGGTGTACTTTGTTTTAATTAGCATGATGAAAGTGTCACCAGAAAGGCATTTTCTATGTAAAATGATGTATAAAAAGATAAAATGATATAGAAAAAGAGAAGGTCTTCTTGGACCTTCATAAACAGGGATGTGCATATATGTTTTTAGTACTTTGGTTTAGGTAGAATCTGCTGGACCCAAACATCACAGCAACCTTGGGGAGGGGGTGGGGGAGCAGCTGCAATTGTTTATCAAGACAAAGTATCCCTTGAGACCATCACTTTGCACTAATTGTATAATCAATAAATAGCTCTCTGATGATCCATTCTGCTTCCAAGTTATCTCTTAGTAGGAAAGCCTAATGGCTCTCCTTATAATGTTAGAATTTATCATAAATTAAATTTTCTTATATCAGTTTATTTATCAGTCTCTTCTGAATATGCATAGTTCCTGACTGAATATACATTGACAAAATAGCAAATTTTCCTACAAAGCAGAAAAATAGATTTACACAATAGATATTCATCCTGAGCAGTGCCTGTTTGAGGGCCCCTTTCCCCAGGAACCAGCAAGATTTCCTCCCAGAAATTTCTGTGTAGCCATATCTATATGCACAAAGACTTAGAAATGTGAAAGGTGCAGATACTTACAGAAAACAATCATCATTATCTCCTTTGGGTCCCCCATCAAAAGTGTGAAGAAAATAGAAAACGTACACTATTCCAAATTTACATTTGAAAAAACTAAGGACCATAAAAAGACAATGAGTTTTTCAAAGAACACAGCTAGTAGGAGTTAAAGCCTTGACAGAAAACAAGGACTTTCTCTCCTGAGTTAAAGTTAAGCCCACAGCAGATTCTACCTCTATAGATAACAATTAAGAAGTAAAACAAAATAATGAATCTTTGATTGCTAATGAAGTTTTCTAAATAGAGACCTACAAAGATAAATATCACAGCCCACTTTTTTTAATGGACTAAGATATACCCAATATGGGTGATATGGTTTGGATCTCTGTCCCCACCCAAAGCTCATGTCCAGTTATAACCCCCAATGTTGGAGGTGGGAACTGGTGGGAGGGGATTAAATCATGGGGGCAGTTTTTCCTGGTTTAG
>NW_012115844.1:3028893-3029208 GCF_000951035.1 Colobus angolensis palliatus | reverse complement strand
TGTTATGTATCTATTCTCCTGAGCTATACTTCCTTACCTCCCCTAAAATCATATGTCACATATCACTTATGTGCTAATGATGCTCAAATTTGTGCACTATTCTAGACATTGCTTTGGGCTCTTACATCAATTATTCATCTTTTTGCTGTCCACACCTCCACCTTTGTCTGCAAACACCTTCCATCTATGGGCACCAAGCATTATTTGTTTGCAAACCATTAAATAAATTCTTTCCTATCTGTCTTCTCTCTCTGTCACACCACAGGGATGACAGAGTCACATACGAATGCTTACACCGGTAACCATTCATTTTCC
>NW_012115844.1:3018178-3026903 GCF_000951035.1 Colobus angolensis palliatus | reverse complement strand
ACAACTAATAGGATATATGTGTATATGAAGGCGAGTTTATTAAGGAGAATTGACACACAGTCACAAGGTGATGTCTCACAACAGGCCATATCTGAGGAGCAAGGAAGCCAGTGTGAGTCCCAAACCCTCAAAAGTAGGGAAGCCAGTAGTGTGGCATTCAGTCTGTGGCTGAATGCCCGAGATCCCCTGGCAAACCACTGGTGTGTGAGTCCAAGAGTCCAAAAGCTGAAGAACGTGGAGTGTCATGTCCAAGGGCCAGAGGCACCCAGCACGGGAGAGAGAGGAAGGCTGGAAAACTCAGCAAGTCAGCTCCTCCTACCTTCTTCTACCTCCTTTATTCTAGCCCTACTGGCAGTTGATTAGATGGTGCCCACACTGAGGGTGGGTCTGCCTCTCTCGGTCCACTGATTCAAATGTTACTCTCCTTCAGCAACATCTTCACAGACACACCCAGGAACAATACTTTGCATTCTTCAATCCAGTCAAGTTGACACTGAATACTAACCAACACACATATGCTATATGTACACCGTGATTAGAGCATGATTACTAGTACTGCTTGTATAGTGAATAAGAAGGCTGACAAAAGTATAGTCTAAAACCCACCAACATCGATGGGAATCATATCTCTACTATCTGTGACACTGGGCACGTTATTCACCACTCAGAGCCTTTCTTCCCTATTTATTAAATTTTAGTGTTAATAAAAATACCTACATATCTGTCTGTCAAGGTGACTCAATACAAATGGCATATACTCTGTTTTTGGTTTCTGCTTCCTTGGAATTCCTCTGACTTCGGTATCCATTTTTTCTTTAGTTTCCTTTGCTGTTTTCTTACTCTTTGATTCAACCTCAAGGTGCTTTAAAGCCCTCAAAGTTTGGCCCTAAATATTCTGTCTACTATCTACATTTGCTCACTATAAGATTTAACTTGAGCTCATGTTTTTAAAGACCACTATAAACTATATAATATAAACTCTATGATGATGACACACAATTATTTTACCACCAACCCTTCACTTCTCATTGAGCTCCAGATTTGTGTATACAAGGAGATTTTAGATATGCATGCCAAATTCATCAATTCCAAAACAGAACCCCCTTACTCTTCATAACCAACCCATCAGTAAGTTCTATAGTCTAAACATTCTAATGGATTCTACGTCAACAAATTTTCACCATCTCCAACACTACCAATTTGTCCAAACCATCATCATTTTCCATTAGGGACTCCCAGAAATAAAACCTTAATTGCTTTTCCTAGTTCCTCACCATCTCTTTCAGAATCCTTCCCCCTACGTAATAGTCAGATTGAATTTATAAAGCATAATGATATTTTCCTCACTCTCTTGCTTAAAACCTTCTAATAACCTCCCATTATACTCTGAATAGCACCCAATTGCTTGCCATGCATGATCGGCAGCTGTCTAGTTTTCTATTGCCCTGTGCAGCAAAACACTCAAGCTGAATTCCTTATCATGTTTAAAGAAATAGCAGAAAATGACAGTGTTTAAAAAACAATCCGCTCAGTTTTGAATCCCAGCTATGCCACATACTAGTGTTGGCAGTTTGATACTTCTCTGCCTCAGTTTCCTTACATGTGAAATGAGAATGAAAATGATGTTACCTACTGCATAGGGTTATCATGATGATTAAATTAGATAGTGTACATTAGATGTCAATATCAGTTCCTGGCACATGGTAAATGGCATAAAAAATTACTATTATTATTTGTCAGTTTGCTAGCTCATTGTCTTTTGCACTAGAATGTAAACTCTCCCAAATAGGGATTTTTTTTGTTTGGTGCTGTTTTCTCAATATGTAGATATGGGTCTATCCCATAGAAAAAGTTCAAGACACGTTTGTGGATATATTAGCAGAAGAATAATACATGCAACTTGCATGAACTGTATGCAGTATATATTCAGTACATTAACTGTTTTTTCTTTTAAGTTCAATTTTTTCACCAGTGTGAATTTATTAGTCCAGGAGAGAAGAAAGTTACCTTAAAAGGCACATATATTATGATCTAGAATCTATGCTAAGCATGTTATACAAATTATTCTGCTTATTCCTCCTAACAACCATTTGAGGTAAATGTATGCCCATTGTTTATAGACTAGGAAACCAACACTGGGTGAGATTACAGGACTCTTATTAGGTTATGGGATTAGCAAGTGGTACAAGCAAGTCTTTAGGGCTTCAAAGCTATTTTTCTCTTTTCTCATCGTGCTAAAATTTCAGTTTATTCATCCTTATATATTCTGAAGCACAATGAATATCATAAAGTAAACTCATCAAGAATGTTGGTAGAATTATTTGCACATAGAAAGCTCTGAACAGATAGATGTTGCTGAAAGCAACATTCTGGAATTAAAGGTGCAGAGGTAGTTTTGTATATGAAATAATCATTTCATGAGTTTGATTATTATTCTTATCTATGCAAGTGATAAAATTTCTTTTAGGCATTCTGAGATAAATATCAAATGTATTTTTGTACCATGGAGATATCACAAGCTCATATCAAAGTTATTCTAATACTGTGCTGCCCTGCTTTTATCTTCATGGCTCAATTATTGAAATTATTATTACAAATTTAAGACAATTCCAATTTAACTGATCTGGGAGTTTGTGGGTCTATTTTTGTTTTTTTTTGTTTTTTTTTTGGTTTTATCTAAATGCCTAAATCTTAGTCACTGGAATTCATTTCCTCTGGTCAAAAGCATTCAATGCCCAATGTGATTAGAGCATTGTCAAAGGTACTTCAATTCTGATATACTTTTCTTTTGATTATACTAATCTTTGCCAATCTTTTCTTATAAAACTTCTTCTTTTATAAAGTAGCAAAGATTTCTTTTTACTTACTATAAGATTTTGGAAAAGAATAATGAGGCTTACATGAATCCCACAAAATAGATCTTTATTTAATTTACAAATTATTTGAAAATCTTCTTAAAATACATTCTCTGTAGTTTTTATTTTTGAATTTCAAAAATCAAAATGCATACATTTAATAGGAAACGTGACAAAAAACAGAGTAATACTTAAATGGAAAAATATTTTAACTGCCTTTTTGCCAGAATTTTCAGACAATGTGATGACTATTTTAATGCATGTGCGATAATTGCTGCTATATATGGCATAATTGCACGGTTATAAGAATTGTTAATATTTCTGTTGATGGGAATTTTCATGCATAGATGGAAAAAGGCAATTTATATCTGACACCTCAAAATGAAAAGCAAATTTTATTTAAATGTCAAAATAGAGCAATGAGGAGGCAGAGGGGCATGAGTTTGGAAACAATTGCATTTTTAAATTCAGGGGTAAAAGGGACAGCTTCCCTCAAAGCTTTCTTCAGAATATCTTTCAACTTTTGGGGTCTCAGAATGTCTCTGTTTCTCAGCTTCCACAAGTGAAAACAATTTTTAGTACATTATGGTGTTCATGAGGACTTAATGAGGAGCCTTCTCCATATTAACAGTATTCCATATTTCTTTCATGTTTTAAAAGTTGCGGTAAAACACATACAATTTTCCACTTTTTACACTTTGAGTGTATAGTCGTTGTCACTGACTGCACTTATGGTGTTGTGCAAACATCTCCACTATCATTTTCCAAAACTTCTTAAAAATAGAAATCAGGACATTTCACACTCTGCTTGATAGTCTCCAATATATTCCTAATGTATCTAAAATACAATAGAATCTCTTTAACTTGGCCTGTGACGGCCTTCTAATAAGTTCCCACCTGCCTTCTGGAATGATTTCTTTTTTATGACTCCACCCTTCTTTCCCATACTCACTGGGCTCCAGCCACCACGGCCCTGCTGTCCTTACATTCTCCAGTCTTGGAAGCTGCAATATATTTCACCCACTCTACTTATGCCCGCTTTTTCTCTGCCTTCAACTCTCAACTCTCATTCCCCAGAGAGCTCACTAAAAGCTTTACCTGTCCCAGGTTTTAGATAAGGAAACTAAGGTTTTAAACCTGCTGAATAATTTCCCCAAGCCATCCCTACTTTCAGCACAGCAACTTTCAATGAAGAATATATATAACGTTCAAAAAATCTACATCTTCATCGTTCTTGACTAATTATTTCTGGTCTCAACAAATGATGCACACCCTTTCCTACATAAACGAATCAGTGTCCCCCACCTGTGCTCTGCTTTCTCTATTCTACTGTCTCCTAGGAGAGGCTTCAGTATCAATGAGCCCTAATTTAAAATTTATTTTTGATTTTTTTCCTTGAGTTTGGTTCTTTTATTTCTATCCCTCTGAAAATTTCTCCTCTCTCATGATATTTTGTCCAACATACCTACATCTATGCATGTTTGACTTCCTTCTGGCACTGATCACATTGAACCATTTTCAGTGGTTTATGAACCAAGGCACCTCAAACACCTTCCCTACCTCAGCCCAGCACACCAATACATGAATGTCCTACAGCAAGCAAAGGATCATAAACTGCAGACCTGCCTCTTGAATCTGTTCCCCCATTAGTGAGAACAATATTTCATGTGTATTGTTATTTAATTTGTGCTGTTGTCATTACCATTAGTGTTTTGTATTTTTAAATGAAATCAAAATGCCTTATGGAAGCTTTGCCCTCTGAGGTTACCTCTGGTCACACCACTCTCTGCTATTTTTAAGTCAAGTTTTTAAACTTGCATGTTAGCAGCTTGTTGTCTGAAGCCCTTAGAGAAAGCTTCTTGGGAACAGTGATTATGTCATCTCATTCAGTGTTGCCTGGGAAACTCCTCAGGTTTACTTAGTTAGATTTAGGGCTTATATTCAGCCGCTAACTGACCGTAAGGATTGTCAAGACAATAGAATACTTTCAGACAAAATGCTGAATAGGCACAAGGCTGACCTTATTCTCTTAGTGCTCCACCTCCAGGAATACCCAGCCTTGCCCTGAAAATCACTGGACTGTCTAACAAACAAGCAATCAAAGATATAATGCCTGGCATGGCAGTGGCCTCCAGGACCTAGTTCCATCCTACAGCTTGAGTACACTCTGATGGGTTGATTCTCCCCGCTGGCTTATGGACTATCAAACATAAAATTTTACTCTAATTAGTATATGTCTAAGATTTTATATCTGTAAATGAAGGTATGGATGTAACACAAGCACAGAACATGCACACACACACAATTAGTGTCAAAATGTTGCCTCAACTTGAGAACTAATTTAAAGTCAGTTTCTACTTTAATTTTTGATTTTCTTTATACTCTCTTGCCTACCTTCATTTCACCTTTTGTCATCCATGTAAATCTCTGTCTCGCAAGCATACTTTCCTGTGATTTAAAGAGACTCTCACACGCTGTTGAAATTACAGACAATTCGCAGAGCATGTGTACTATACCCAGTCCTTGGACCTCCAGATATATACTATCTCATGAAGAGTATGCAGCAGGCATTGTGCTAGACTTTTTGCATAGCTTATTTTAAAATCTTGCAACAGTGTTGCAAGATAAGAAATGTCAAGTCACGTTGAACTTAAGAAAGTTAAGTGCTGGGGAAGAATTCAAATCTGGCTCTTTATGATTTCAAAAGCATGTACTTTAATCACTCTGCTGACTAGTTCTCAAGGCAGAAAATTTGTAAGCAGAAAATACAGAATCATCCATCATGATCATGATCATCATCATCATCATCATCCCATCTATAGTGTCCTTGGTCCAAGGGCATGGATGTCATTATCATGTTAAGTATGCCCTGGCTGAAACATATGTAATTTTTACACATATTTATTATATGTATTTATTATTCACATCTTAATAGGCCATGGGAACTATGCCATGTCTTTCTCTTATATTTCCTACTGAATTTAAGTAACTCAAATAGTTCTCACTTCCATATGTCCAGGTGTTTGAGTCAGAGAAGGTGATAATTCCCTAATCCTGGTAGCCATTAGTAAGCACTCATAGTGCTTGTTTTCCACTGTATTCATCCATTTGCATCGCTGTAAAGGAATGTCTGAGACTGGGTAACTTATAAAAAATGAGATTTACTTTGGCTCATGGTTCTGCAGGCTGTACAGGCAGCAAGACAGCAGCATCTGCTCCTGGTTGGTCTCAGGAAGCTTCAATCACATCATAAGGTGAAGGGGACCAAACCTGGTCACATGGCAAGAGACAGAGCAAGAGAGAGTAAGAGAGGAGGTGCCGGGATCTTTAAACAAACAGATTTCCCAAGAACTCAGAGGGAGGGTTTGCTCATTATCATGGGAAAGGCACCAAGCATTCATGAGGAACCCATCCCCAGAAGCAAAACATCTCCCACCAGGCCCCATCTCTAACACTGGGGATCACATTTCAGCATGAGATTTGGAAAGGACAGATATGCAAACTGTACCACCCACTCAATTTAAATGTATTGTAGATGTATTTTCCAGGTAGCTGTATCAAAATCTCCAGGCTGGAAGGTTAGAGGAACTCCTTTTCCCACACATAAAATGAGATTCCCATTGATTTCTAAGACTATGATCCTTACTGCAACTTTTTGAACCGGCAATTAGATAACTCCTCTTTTGCAAGCGGTTCTGCAGTGGTATTGGGCAGCAAGCAGGTCATTTAGCTTGGGATTCTGAAGTATAGGAAGCTCAAAATTGAGTTGAAATCAAGATTGGAAAAGTTATCCTAAAGAGTATGGTTTTAATCTCTGTCGTGAGGACTTTAATTCCATGTAAATAAAAGAAAACCGCCAGAGGGTGGCATTTCCAGAATGATGAGGCAATGAACTTTGAAATTCATTTTTTTCATAAAATAATTTATAACACTGGCAAGAACTCACGAAAATCAACTTCTCTAAAACTATTAATATTAATAAAGTCTTTAAACAAGCTAGAAGTGTTTATGAAGACAAACAGTTTAATCTGGGCAAGAATAGTAAGTTTTATTGTGTTGAAACTTATGCTATTCCCATCTTTTTCCCCTTATCTCTGAAGTAACCTTGAAAACCAGCAGTCTCATGGCCATGATGCCTATGAAATCAGTAGACTAGTAACTACTAGAGGGGATAAGAGATTTCTAATTTCCAAAAGATCTCTCTCACCAGATAATTATTACTACTTAACTTGCCTGACAACTTACTGGAAAAAAAACAAAAAACAAAAAACACAAACACAAAAACAAAACAAACAAACCAGCAAAAATTTGCAGGGCTTGTCATTATTTGACCTGACAAAGTGCTTACTCAGTGGGAAATGTCCTATACCCAGGATGTCTGTTAAAATCACTCAGTGACAATTGTTTAATAATGCAACTACCTGAAGTGCCAATGTCAGCTGTGATAACAAGGGGCTGTACAAAAAATTATCTATGTATCTATCTATCTATCTATCTATCTATCTATCTATCTATCTATCTATCTATCCATCCATCCATCCATCCATCCATCCATCCATCTATCTCCATCAGGAGGCTTTGAATGTCTCTATTATATTTCTGAAGATCCAGAAGACCATACACATGAAAAAAAAAACTAATTTATGAGATTTTCTAAACTTGAAGCCTTATGGAGACAAAATAAAGGCTCGGGAAAAGTTGTAAACTTCTAGAATGTTAATAGCATGCCACAACACACAGAAAATCACTGCAAAAGAATAGAAGATTTATTTGTTCCAAGCATTTAAGGAAATACATGCATAATTATCAACAGATGAATAAGGCAATACAACAGAGATTACTATGGCTGCACATAAAAGGGAATTCAAACTTTACAGAAATGGTTCAGAAAAGACACTAAAGGAATAAACAACATCAACAACAACAAAACAGTAACAACAACAAAAGGTCTGAGTATGTTTGTCAGATTGCTGTATTTGTCACATTTATTATTTTAAACGTACAGTTTACAACAAAAGAAAGAAACATGAAAAAAGTTAGTAATATTACTCGGTTTGACATTATCTGACATTATCCAGAAAGAAAAATGAATGGAGACAAATGAACAAAGCCTCAAATACTTGTGAAACAACATGAAACATACCGCCATACAAATAAGTCCAAGATGTAGTGGAAAGAGAAAGAGACAAGAACAAAAATAATATTTGAAGAAGTAATGAGCAACAATTTTCCAATTTAATGACATATATAAACATCAACTTTTGCATGCAAGAAGTTCTGTGAATCAAAGCCAATGAATTCAAAGAGATCCACACTTAGACATGCCACACTCAAAATGTTGAAACCCAAAAACTCAGAGAGAAACTTGAAGGCAGCAAGAGAAAAATTACATCACATATAAGCATCTTTAAATAAAATTAACAACTGACATCTCATCAGAACCCATGAAGGCCAGAAGACAGTGCTGAACAGAAAAGAATATCAACCTAGAATTCTCTATTCAGTAAAACAATTTTTCAAATACGGGGGAGAAATTAGGTTAGTATCTGAAAAAGAAAAGCAGAGTTTGTTGCTAAGAGACTTGGCTTGCAAGAAACAGTAAAAGTCCTTCATGCCAAATGAAAGAACACTAGACTGAAATTGAAATCCCTACTAAGAAAATAAGACCATGGGTAATGTTAACTATATGAAAAAATATAAAAGACAATCTAAATATATATTTGGTTATACAGTTTTTTTCTGTTATAATTTAAAAGATAACTACATAAACTAATAAATAAAATAATTCTTAATAAAGTTACAGTGACAAATGTGTAATTTCTGTGGCAATAAGAGCACAGGAAAGGAAAAGAAGCTAAACCAGAACAAAG
>NW_012115844.1:3000308-3013593 GCF_000951035.1 Colobus angolensis palliatus | reverse complement strand
CTATCAATTATCCACATGAAAAAGCATAAATTCGGACCCCTATGTTATACCATATGTAAAAATTATCACAAAATGTATCAAAGGCCTACATGTAAGAGCAAAAACTATAAAAGTTTTAGAAGAAAACATATAAATATGTGTTACTTTTGTTGGACAACCGTTTTTGAGATAAAGCATCAAAAGGACAAGTGACAAAATAAAAAATAAATGGAGTTTCACCAAAATTAAGATAACACCCCTTATACATCAAAGAACATCATTAAAACCTCAAATGACAACTCATAGAATAAGGCAAAATATTTACAAGTCATATCTTGGATAAGAGACTTGTATCCAAAATAGCATTGTTTTAAAAAATATTTTACAATCAGAATAAAAAGAAAACTAATGCAATTTAAAAATGGGCAAATTTACAGGAAAAAAAAAAAGACCTCATTAAAAAGTTGGCAAAGGATATGAACAGATATGTCTCAAAACAAAACAAACAAACAAAAAAAAGAAAAACACACATGTGGTCAAAAAACGTGAAAAAAAGCTCTACATCACTGATCATTAGAGTAATGCAAATCAAAACCACAATCAGATACCATCTGACACCAGTCAGAATGGCAATTATTAAAAAGTCAAGAAACAACAAATGCTGGCAAAGTTGAGAATAAATAGGAACGCTTTTACACTGTTGGTGGGAACATAAATTAGTTCAATCATTGTGGAAGACAGTGTGGTGATTCCGAAAATAAATTAGTTCAATCATTGTGGAAGACAGTGTGGTGATTTAGAACCAGAAACACCATTTGACCCAGCAATCCCACTGCTGGGTATATACCCCCAAAAATATAAATCATCCTATTACAAAGATACATGCATGTGTATGTTCATTACAGCACTATTCACAATAGCAAAGACAGGAAATCAGCCCAAATGTCCATCAATGACAGACTGGATAAACAAAATATGGTACATATACACCAGGGAATACTATGCAACCATAAAAAGGAACGAGATCGTGTCCTTTGCAGGGACATAGATGAAGCAGGAAGCCATTATCCTCAGCAAAGTAATGCAGAAACAGAAAACTAAACACCGCATGCTCTCACTTATAAGAGGAAGTTGAACAATGATCACGTGGACACGATGGGTGGGGAACAGCACACACTGGGGCTTGTCAAGGGATACCAGTCAGGGGAGAGCATTAGCAAAAAGATGCATATTGGGCTTAATATCTAGGTGATGGGTTGATAGGTGTGGCAAACCACCACGGCACCTGTTTACTTATTGTATTAGCCAGGGTTCTCTAGAGGGACAGAACTAATAGGATATATATATATTCTATCATATATATATTCTATTTTACATATATATTAGTCAGGGTTCTTTAGCGGGACAGAATAGGATATATATATATTCTATATACAGAGAAAGAATATATATATCTTATTCTATATATAGGATATATCTTATTCTATATATAGGATATATATAGAGAGAATACATATAGATATATGGAATATATATATAGATATATAGAATATATCTTATTCTATATATAGAATATATATATCTTATGTATATCCTGTCCTAATAGGATATTCTATATATGCATCCTAATAGGATATATATATTCTATATATAGTATATTCTCTCTATATATGATATACACATCATATATATGATATATACATGTATATATGATACTTGTATCATATATATATATAAAGGAGAGTTTATTAAGTATTAAGTCACATGATCACAAGGTCCTACAACAGGCTGTCTGCAAGCTGAGGAGTAAGGAGGGCCAGTCTGAGTTCTAGAACTGAAGAACTTAGAGTCCAGTGTTTGAGGGCAGGAAGCATCCAGCATGGGTGAAAGATGTAGGCTGAGCGGCTAGGCCAGTCTTGTCAATTCACATTTTTCCTGCCTGCTTGTATTCTAGCCACACTGGCAGTTGGAAGCACAATCGAATAATATCTCTCCAAATAAGATTATGACACAAAGCCAGAGAGTTGAAATAACCCTAAGGTAGGACCATAAAGGTACATTGTTGGCCTTACCAGCTGAAGGTAAATTGCTTCTGGTAGGCCTTATGGACAGGAATAGAGAAAAAGGCATTTGCCAAGTCAATGTCTGCATACCAGGTCCCAGGAGATGTGTTAATTTGCTCAGGCAATAAAACCACATCTGGTTCACCAGCTGCAATTGGAGTAATGACTCGGTTAAGCTTACGATAATCCACTGTCATTCTCCAAGATCCATCTGTCTTCTGCACAGTCCAAATGGGAGAGCTGAACAGGGATGTAGTGGGAATCACCACCCCTCTGTCTTTCAAGTCCTTGATGGTGGCACTTATCTCCACAATCCCTCCAGGGATGTGATATTGTTTTTGATGGACTATTTTTATAGGTAGACACAGCTCTAATGACTTCCATTTGGCCTTTCCCACCATACTAGCCCTCACCCCACCAGTCAGTGAGCCAATGTAAGGGTTCTGCCAGGTGCAAAGTATGTCTATGCCAATCATGCATTCTGGCACTGGGGACATGACCACAGGATGAGTCCAGGGACCCACTAGACCCACTGTAAGTCAGACCAGAGCTAAACCTTCATTAATTACCTGACCTCCATAAGCCCGTACTTTAACTGGAGGACCACAATCATGTTCTGGGTCCCCTGGATCAACGTCAGCTCAGAGCCAAGGTCCAGTAGTCCCTGAAATATCTGATAATTTCACTTTCCCAATGCACAGTTACCCTGATAAAAGACTGGAGGTCTCCTTGGGGAATGATGGAAGAAAGATTAACAGCATAAATTTTTGGTAATGTAGTGGGGTCCTTGCTCAAGGAGACCTCGCCTCCTCTTAATTCAAGGGGTTCTGGGTCTGTAAACTGGTTCAAGTCTGGAAATTGATTGAGGGGCTATGATTCTCTGTTTTTATAATTCAAATTAGCCTTTTGTCCATTAGACCTAGAAGTTTTGTGCTTGTATAAATTAAGTAGGAATGCAGTAGTTTTCCTATCAATTTCACTTCTAGGAAGACTGATTAATTAGCCAATGTCAGAGCTCTACATGAGTCAGACTATTCTGATTGCTGCTTTGCCTCTGCTATCCATTATGGTAGCTACACCCACCTTGCCTGTGATGGTTAAGTGCCTCCTCTTGGCCCCTGCCACCTTGGGATCCGATTATTTCCACTGTATTTCAATTTGGTATTGGAGTGACTGTGGCTCCCACTGTTAGATCAGACATATAAAGAAGAGCAATTGCAGGGCTCTTCAAAGATTCAGGTGCTGCCCTCACAAATCTATTTTGCAAGGCATCAGTCAAGGGTATATCTTCTGAACTTTCACAGCTGGGATGAGTAGGTCTAAAGTGACTAATCCACCTCACCATCCCAATCTCCCTAAGCCTTTGGATCTCTCCCTCTACATTAAACCAAGGGAGATCAGGCATATCCAGCTCACTCACAGTGGGCCATCTTTTAGTTCATATTTCAGTTAACCAAACAGCTCCTTTTTTAACTCCCTGAACTGCAACATTAAATGCAGAGTCCCTACTTAGCAGACTCAAATCCATAAATTCAGGTCCAATCTAACTCTGTATTCCTTCCACCATTATCCCACACCATTAATATCCATTCCTGTGCCATTGTCCAGATTTCTATTTATATAAATTAGAAAACTTAAGCAATTATCTTTGAGTGTAGCACACCTCTTCATGAGTCTCACTCTCAACCTCACCTCTAGGGGCCTGCTGGGACTTTAGTCTAGTTATAGGTCTAGAAACAAATAGGGTGTTAGGGGTAGCTCCTGAGGATAATCAACATTATCTTGCCTGGCATCTGCCTCAGGGGAGGCCATGACTGTTAACTCAGGCAGCACAGGGTTTATCTCCTCAGACGAAGGTGGAAAGGCTGATGGCAGCATGGGTTGAGGAAGGGATGTTGCCACTATTAGAGTTGAAGGCTGTTTCCTCTGGCAAAAAGTTTCATCAGAGTTTAAAAACTTAGTGTCCTCAGCTTCATTAGGGTCCTCTCACACATCTGCATTTCAAGTTGCAGGGTCCTATTATTTTCCAATCAATGCCCTCACTTTAACAGTAGACACTTGTCAAAGCTGTGCATGCACCTTTCGTTGCAGTCAGCCACTTGCATGATAAGAACTTGTGTCTGTTTTTCCACAATTTCAGCTCTTTTTCTACAGGAGATAAGACTCCCACTCAGGGCAATCTTAGCAGATGTGAGGCTCAGTATCTATCCTGAAGCCGGGAGATATAATCCCTAAGTGTATTATTTTCTTTCATCAATATGTTCACTGAACTTAGGAGCCACCAACCAGCTTCATTATGTTCCTTGGTTCTCCATACATGGTCAACGGTATTATGTGTAGAGTCACTGAACTCCTTGCCTCTCATGAGCGGTAAATCAGCAGTTGTCAAAAGCATTTATTTTGCATAATTCTCTAAACAGTTCTGGGCAAGGACTATCAGTGTTCTCCATATTGTTAGAAATAGAGTCCTTAGAAATTTTGGGTCTAATCATATTAAGCATTCAACTCTGAGAACCCCAAAACCAATGAAAGAACTCCATCTTTACTCTCATGGTCACAAGGTCCCGCAATAGGCTGTGTGCAAGCTGAAAAGTAAGGAGAGCCAGTCCGCGTTCCAAAACTGAAGAACTTGGAGTCTGATGTTCAAGGGCAGGAAGCATCCAGCATGGGAGAAAGATGCAGGCAGAGGCTAGGCCAGTCATGTCAGCTCACATTTTTCCTGCCTGCTTATATTCTAGGCATGCTGGCAGCTGATTAGAATGTGCCCACCCAGGTTAAGGGTGCCTTTCCCAGCTCATTGACTCAAATGTTAATCTCCTTTGGCAACACCTTCACTCAACACTTTGTACCCTTCAGTACGTCAAGTTCACACACACTATTAACCATGTAATAAACCTGCACATTCTGCACATGTATCCTGGAATGAAAAAATAATAATAATAATTTAAAAATGGACAAAGAGCTTGAATAGGCATCTCTCCAAAGATAACAAATGCTTAATAAGCATACAAAAAAAGACACTCAAAATCATAAGTCATTAGGGAAATTCAAATCAAAACACAATGAGATATACTTTCACATCTACCAGGATGGTAAATTTTTGAAAAGCAGACAATGACAAGTATTCATGAGAATGTGGAGAAAATGAAATGTAAAAGGATGCAATCACTTTGGCAGTTCTCAAAATCTTAGATATAAGAATTATCATGTGACCTAGTAATTCCACTCCTAGCTACATACCCAAAATAATAGAAGACATATATCAACCAAAAACTTGTACGTTAATTTTTACAATGGCCTTATTCATAATAACCAAAAAGTAGAAGCAATCCAAATGTCTATCACCTGGTAAATGGCAAAGGATGTGTTGTATATCCATACAGTGGAATATTACTTAGCCGTGAAAGAGAATGTGGTATTGATTTATGCTGCAACATGGATGAATTCTGCAAACAGAACACTAAGGAAAAGCAAGATACAAAGGGACACACATCATGTGATTCCATTTAATGAGATGACTAGAACATACAAATTCAATGAAGCAGAAATATACTAGTGGTTGACAGGGTCTTGGGAAAGTGAAGGATAGGCAACGAATGCTACGGATATGATTTTCTTTTTGATGTTATGAAAATGTTCTCGGATTATATAGTAGGGATGGTTGCGTAACTATGAAATAATAAAAACACTGAATAATACACTTTGAAATGATGAATGCTCTGATATGTAAATTATATCTCAATTAATACTAATACATGGCACTACAATGTTGAATAGCTGAGATTCAACCACAGGCTTTCTGTAATCATGTATCCAAAATATACAAAGATACAATTTGATGCTCTGCATCAAGGGCATTGTATTGATATTAGAGTAAATGTAGAATTAGCTGGTACTTATTATATTTTTACAGTAATAATATTGGCCACTTACTACATGCCAGGCAATTTGTTAAGTGTTTTATGTGCTTTACCTACAGAAACTAGATTAGTGGTTGCAGGCAAGGCTGATGACAGTGTTATGGAGATGGGAATGGGAAATCAACACTAACAGGTATTTTTTTTTGGTGGGAAACCTATTGAAATATTCTTAAATTAGAAAACATTCATTTTAATGTTCACAACTCTGTGAACATATTACAAATCACTAGATTGTATACTTTCAATGGTAAAATTGTATAATATATGGATATTTCTATAAAACTCTATTTTTAAAAAAAAGTAAAAATGAAAGCTTTCGGTGAGAGAAATAGTCATTTTGACAGTCATTAATAGTAATTGTAATAACATTAAGAATAGTTCACATTTAGTGAGGTTTCAATATGTCCCAGACATTATGCTAGGGGCTTTATCATACGTGCCATTGTGCGACCTCATGGAACTAGGTATCGTCATTAACATTTTTGGTATCTTTAGTGTACAGATGACACAAATTTCATGTTTGAATCATTCATCTCTTTCTGATAACAACTAGACAGTGCTAGTGCCACAATCCATATTCCAGTGAAAACTGCAGAACTAGAGCTTTCAACCTTATACTACATGTCTCTATACTACTGAGATTACCTTGCTATGTTACTGCTCTTCCATCCCAATGCACTTGTCACCCAGTAAGATTAAATGCTGAGTAGCATTTTTCTGCATTACCACCTTCCATCTCTTCCCGTCAACAAACACAGCTTCCAGGGTTTTTCCTGGGAACTCTCTCATTGGCTTAGTTTTCTGTGTTTTGTCATCAGTTGCCGATGATTTTGATATGCACCTTCCTTATGATTTGATGGAAGTACCTTGACCAGAAAAATCAAGCAGCTAATTGAGTGAATGCCAAGCAGAGAAAGCCTGTGGTGGAGCTTGCCTCTGGGGTAGAGCTCTTATTTGGCTCCTCATTTGGAACTAGACTGTTAACATCTAAAATGTGGGGGATAGACATGGATCCTGGAGAAGGAGACACTCCTCTTGTTTCATATTTCCATGTAAATTTACATCAATTAATGTAACATTTTTGTCTGGTTTTGCCTATTCACTCATTCTTTTCCAGAAGATTAGATCCCATATGACCTAGTTATCTAGATGACATGGGAGCTTGAATTGAAATTGCACAGGTTTTCTATTCTTCATCTACTTCTCTCTCTGGTATCTACTAGCTAGGAAAGTATGTACACTCTTCTACTGTAAAATATGGGGCAAACTTACTGTTAAAAGCTGTTTCCCTCTTGCAGTGTGAGGGACTGGTGTTAATGAGATTGGGAGTGAGAAACAGTGCTGAGATTATCTAGCTTTGTCTGTGACACGGTGTGAAAGTCTTTCTAAATGTGAATGTCGCAAGGCTGGTTAACATACCTACGCCCTCTTCTCCATTACCATCTCTGTCAGCAACAAGCTGCCATATTGATCACTGTCTGCCTGACTCCCTCTTTTCAACAGCTGGTTTTTAACTCACTCAAAGAAAAACGTGTTTTTTATTGGTCCTTCAAACAGGATCTCAAGTAAAGTAAAGAGAGTACAGGGCAGATGTCAGATCAGTAGATTCAAATCTAGGCATTAAGTTAAGGAGGATAGATATTTTCCAGGATGATATATAACCCTGTCCTGCTCACCAGAGATGGATTCAGGACTAACATTTTAACTAAGCTGTACAGGGCCGCTAAGTTCTATTGGAGCTGAAATTGAGTTTTGATTATTAGTTGCAATATTCCAGATGCCTAGCACATTACCTGGCCCATAGTAGACATCTAAATATGTTATACAATTAATAAATGAAGGCTTCTTAGGTGTTATATATGTGATATACATGTGCATATACATGTGTGCAATATATGTATGTGTATATATTTTATAAATATTTTTAGAAATATAAACATTATGCAAATTGCATATTATGTATTACATGTAAGAAATTACATGTAAGTTACATAATTTACATTTTATATTGAATTTATATATTATTATATCTTTATATATGTTATTAACTATATGTATGTATAGTCCTGAAGGACCCAGCAGGGGTGGATGTTACACAAATGGATAGCTATATGCCACATCAAAATTTGATGATTTTTGATTCTGTTCATGCCTTTTTAAAAATTACATTCCACTGAAACATGTATGTGTTTATATGTTAAGCATAATTTCATTGTTTCATTACACAAACAAGATTTGTAATACGGTCCTAGTTTTATACATGAAGCTAGAGTTTTGTGGTTTTAATTTTAAAGGAACACCTTAATTCCACTCCTCAGGAAAGAAGGATATTGAGAAAATTAATTTTCAGAACTTAAATTCAAACAAAATCAAGAATTTTGGTGAAGAATTTAGCCCACTAATGAGACCAATCAAGAAGCTATTTAATTTGTGTAATGGTTGTGAAATGGGAAAGTGAAGAATTTTGAAATTTGAAACTTTAATCCAGAATTCAACTGAGACGATTTTTTTTCATTAGAAGTTACATGACTGTTTCTAGAGGAAATTTAGAGGAAAAATTTTGGAAGGGAAAGGCTGCATCTGTGAAGTCAGTTGGAATGCAGAGGTGAAACCTTTTTATTTCTCATAGACCTAATGTCTAACACTGTACGTTCCCTTAGGCTAATCATAAAAGCTAAGACATTTATTTAAGCTCACTTTACTGATCCTCAGTCTAGCATATTTCAAAGGGTGACTGTATCAATAGAAATTTGTTGAATATACTTAAAGATAATTTACCTACATTGAACTGATTTTATTCCTAATGTGTGAAAATGAAACTGGTCTGACTCATTCTCAGGCTATTCTCTGCTTAGTCAGAGCAAGTAAACACACTCAAACATAAATTTGATCATATAATTTTCTATTCTAGAGTCTTTCAACGACTCCTTATGACCTATAAAATGAAACACATACTTTGAAATAAGGCAAAAAAAAAAAAAAAAAGAACCTCCACTGTCTTTCCTTGCCTGCTCTCCAATATGATCCATCGCACTGTTTCCCAGCCATCTCAAACACATCACACTTAGCATGTGCCTTAGTGTCTTGGCAAAGGCTATCTTCTCTTCCAGGAATGGCCTACTATTTTTTTCCAAGACATACCTGTTGATTCTTGGCACTCTTCTACACATTCATAAAGACCCAGAAAAATATCTTTCTTTCAAGACTTCTCTGACCACCAAAATTGTCCATCTCTTCCCCTTTTCTGCCAAGACGGAAGCTATTCTGAAAGTTTATTAAAAGTTCTTTCCCTTCGTTTACTAGCACTATGGCCTTAGGTGATAATTGACTTCTGTAAGGTTCAGTTCCATTAACTATGAACTAATAAGGTTAATAGTAATACTTATCCTTAGAGTGTGTTGGGAACATTTATGATATGATGAAGGTAAATTTCTTAGCACTCACTGTCCCTGGGACATGGAAAACTCAATGAATGTTTACATTATCATTACTATCATTATTGTTCTACTCCTATTTTCTCTTCCTCTATTCCTAGAAGAGCTTAAGGTCCTAAGTCAAGAGAAACATTTAAGCCGGTGACTGCAACTTTGCAGTGAATTTATCACACTCAGATAACTGAGAGAATAAGCTTTTATACAGACTCAGCCCCGAGCTATTTTCAGAAAGCTTTGCTGTTAAATGGTACAGAAAACACCGGGTGTTTGGCAGTTGCATATGTTAACATCAGCATGGATTTTAACTCAATGTCAAGAGAAAAACATGCTCTATCTATGCCACACTGAGAAGCTCTTGGACTTTGACTCACTTTTACCATTTTATACTAAACTCAAATTCTGGTCCTCCAGGCCTTATTCTTTTCTGTGTCAAAAACTTTTTTTACATATCTTCTTTCAATGTGGAGCTCTTGAATTTGGTTGTGGCTCCTTCTCCACTTACCATTGATTTCTTTTCCATGTGACTTTTTGCTTCATAAAGAAAGGTCTAATAAGGTGCTGTTCTTATGCTAACACTTCTGGGCAGAGTGCATATGCAGTTCAGTCATTACTTAAACTTCACTCTCCTTAGTGAAACACCCACCATATTCTTGGCTCATCTCTCTTGTGGTTACAACAAGAAAAACGTTTCACAACTATAAACCTTCTGTTTTTGGTCCAACTCTGCATACCATTGCACATGGTTTTATATCAAGAAACTTTCACAACATTACTGTGCATAACAAATAACCACAAGAAATTAGTAGCATAACACAATCAAGCATGTATTCCTCAAGCATCTGGATGGTCATCCAGGTGATGCCTCCACTGGGGCTGGGATTATCTACATGTCTGACAGTAAACTGTTTTCAAAGTCATATGGCAAAGAACACAATTATAGCACAAGATGAAGAATTTGGCCCACTAATGAGATCTCAATCTGTCATGAAACTTGTTTACATATGAAATCTTCCCTTAATTTAACCCTTACTTTTTTCATTTCAATAACATGTTGATATCTTTTCCCCCTGTAACTATGCACTATGATAAACACTACAATATTACTTACTGCCTGTTGAATGGGAAGTGGTAATCAGAATGAAATGCACACACATACTAACACATACATGTCTATTCATACACATGGACAGAAAAGTCATTAAAGAACTAATTCAATTAAAGAGAAAGCATGTAAGGCAAGCCAAGCCCTGAAGATGATATGGTTATACATTATGGAGAAAGATTTAGGGAAAGACAGAGATCCATAACTAGAAGAGAGTCAAAGAGCTGAAACATATTGTAGTTCCCGAAAAGAATGAAATGCTCAAAACCTGATGAGGACAATTCAAAAGTGCACAAAAGGTAACTTGAGAGGGTTTCCAATAGTCTGTAAGGTACAAGTTGAGCCAAATGATGATGATGATGATGATGATGATGGGATATAGCCCCAGAAAATATTACAATCCTTGAGTCTATGCTATGATACATGAATAATTGAATAAAGAAATATATGGAGGATAGGGAAAGCTCTTCTTCATTGGATAATTCCAAACAATAAATATAAAACAATTGAGGAAAATAGGAAAACACTACTTGGAAAATTTTAAAGTGACATATTTTTAGGCAAAAATCATTAATGAATACTAAATTTAATGGGTGAATGCATGATGGTGCACGGGAAATTTACATGTCTAAAAGTAATGCCCATAAAACATTTACTAATTACAAAAGGGAAAACAATAACATTATAGTCAAAAAGTCTGAAAACACTGCTGTAATTAAGTGATCAAAGTTAATATCACCACAACCTAACATCGTCTGTTCATTAAGATTGACACGTAATTTAAGAGGTGTTGCTATCAAAAATATACAATCTGAATTTTAAAATAAGGAGATATTCTATGAATTGAGAGAAATTCTACCAAATGTCTTGCCAGTAGACTTTAAAAGTGTTGAAGTAATAAAAAAAAAGAAAGAAAAGAAAAACTTAGAACTATTGGAATTTAAGGGGTTTAAGGGTGTAGTTGAACTAACTGCAGGATCCTGTGTTGGATCCAGACCAGAAATAGAGTATCAGTGGGATTGTTGGCAAGATTTGCATAAAATTTATGGATTAGATAACAGTAATGCATCAATGTTAATTTTTCATTATTTAAAAAAATCACCACACTATGCATATGTAAGAACATTTGAAAAATTTGAATGCCAGGGTTTCTCAATGGCAGCACTGTAAAGATTTTGCCTGTGTAACTGTCTTGGTTGTGAAGCGACACTACGTGTGTTTCTGGATGTTTAGCAGCATCCCAGACCTCTACCCAGTTATCTATCAGTAGTAACAACATTTCTAAGTTAAGTTGTGACAACCAAAAATGAATTCACACATTACCTTAAGGGGTAGAAGGCACAAAATCATCCTCAGTTGAGAATCATTGGAATACGAAATTCTGTGTATTATTTTTGTAACTCTTTTATAAGACTGAAATTATCTTAAAGTGAAAATTTCCAAAATTTGTAAAAATGCCTAGCACAGTACCAGAAGGTCACTGAGCACTAACTATGTAATAGCTCTTTTAAAATCCAATGAATAAACCTCTGTGAAAATTTATACATATTTGGAAAGCCCATATTTCTATTATTTATTTTTATTTATTTATTTTGGAGACAGGTCTCACTCTGTTGCCCAGACTGGAGTACAGTGGTGTGCTCAGAGCTCCTTGCAGCCTCAAACTCCCAGGCTCAGGTGATTCTCCTGCCTCAGCCCTCTGAATAGCTGAGACCACAGGTGTATGCCACAACAACAGGCTAATTTTTTTTTTTTTTTTTGCAGAGATGGGGTTTCACCATATCACCCAGGCTGGTCTCGAACTTCTGGGCTCAAGTAATCTACCCACTTCCACTTCCCAAAATGCTGGGATTCCAGGCATGATCTTACATGTCCAGCTGGAAAACCTACATTTCAGTGAGAACTTCAACAGCTCTATCCAATTAATCAAAAATTTATTGCAATAATCTTTAAGTTCAAAAATCTGCTGGGTTTTGACATCTTCACTCTAAATTTGTCCTCTCAGCATCCAAATAATGCCACTCTATGTGGCAGGTCAATTCTGCCTTATTCTTTTGGACTTTTTCAGAATACAAACTTTTTCTATTTGGGTTAATTTCATACTTAGAATCTCACCAAAACCTCATTATTCATTTGTTTTCTTTTTCTTTTTTTTTTTTTTCTTTTTCAGGGATCAGCTCTGCTGAATGCTAGATATGATGATAATGGGAAAATCTGTAATATAGTTTCACAGAATTTTAAAATTCAATGTGACTAAAAGAAAATGGAAACAGAATACAGATAAACACAAGGCCTGTTCTTCTTAGATGTGACATTTCCTTGACAGTTCAGATTTCAACTTTGAGTCTCCCCTTACTATTCATGTTGTTCAGAACTGCTGGTTAGTCAATGACAATGAAGAAAGGTGGCACTGTCTTAATAGCAGGCCCACACTTAGTGATACACTGTCAGCTCAGAGAGAAAGAGAAATAGGAGAAAGACAAAGAGAAGAGAGGGAAATCAGAAGACAGGACGGCAAATGAAAATAACAGAGCAAAGAATTGATCTGCAGCACAAGAGAAAGATAGAGAAACAGAACAGCAGTGATAGAGATTAAGTTCAAGAACATGACAGGTTAAGAGAGTATGAACAAAACAGATAAAGGGAACACAAGAGGGACAAAGAAAAGAGAGAAGGAGATACGGAGTGAAAAACAGAAAAGCAAGAGGTAAAATCTACAATGAAAGACAACTCTAGCAATTTAAATTTTAATTTAAAGACAAACAGAAGAGAGGGAAATCAGAGGAC
>NW_012115844.1:2992072-3000258 GCF_000951035.1 Colobus angolensis palliatus | reverse complement strand
GACTAATGTGCATCCAGGAGAGTGTGTCCAGCATAATAAGAAATTAGGAAACAACAAATTATGAAAAAAATTAGAGGAGCTAGAAATATCTTAAGTAAAATTGAGAAAACCTAACAGAGATATATAGTATTTTTCAAATATTCACAGGGTTCTATTTTAAGGGCATGGCAAATGAAGTCAGTCTTTCCTTGCTGTTATAGTTCTAGGTAATAATGGGTGGCTGATGGATGATTATGAGGATACACATAAAGATTTTCTAGTATTTGGATTGTTCAGTGATAGACTAAGCCATGGCATGACTTCCTGAGCTTTCCATTACTTGGCAACATTCATGCTGCCAAATTCTAGAAAAAGGCTTTTTAAAAATTTTGTAATAGCAATAGGACTAGGATCTCATATAATTTACTATCCAAGCCATTACACCTTTGAAAGTAAAAACAAACAAAAAAAAAGTGTCATTTATTTATGATTACTTCTACATAATACACTTAAGTTCATATTCTTCTAGGCAAACTGGAATAAGCAGACATCCTGAAGAGGACAAGTTGACGTTTGAGAATACTCCCATTACTCCGATCTTATGGCCCCCCTGATTTTCCCTTCCTTGACTGGTCATTTTACTGGAACCTTTCTCAGCCCTTTGATACTAGAGCAGGAATCAATTCTCCCTATTTATTACTACGAATAAAAATTAGTACAACAATTAGAGGATAGTGCCAATGAACTGTTTTCTGAATTTTTTTCTTCATTCATTGATTCAAGAAATAATAGCTGAGTATGTCTTATGTTCCAGTCCTCATGCTCAATACTGGGGAGTGAATGGTGAAAATGAGAGAAGAGATTCTTATTATATTGATGTCTACATTCAAGGAAATGATAATCATGACTAACACTTATGATCTTGACTGAAGTAATGATGTCCTCTGTAAAGACCATTAGTTTTATTCTGTCTTAGCTAAGCACTCAATTGAAACAAATTTATTGATCTTTCAGTGTATTTTATCCCTTGCATTAGGCTCTCCAACATCTTTGCTCAAATAAAATCCACATACACAATATTACTCCACGGAAAATAAGTATTATTAACTCAATTTTAGAGATGAGTAAACTTAATTTTCTAGAGACTGAATGACTGCTTAGGAACTCAAAAGTGGTTTGAAACAGAAGGGATTTCATAAATCGGTTTTTCTCTTTCTCCTCCAGTGTGACCTCTGTTAAACTACAATTGTATCCTATAAAAACAAGTGTGCCTGTGTAGGAACCTTTACTCCTCAAATTATAAAAGTGATACACAATTTGGATTTTAGCAAATTCTCTTTCATTTTGAAAAAAATACAATAATTTTCTTTATCTCTAGAGCAATATACTTAGCTATTTATATAAACACATTTCTGGAGCAATACAGAGGAAGATCACTGTGTTAGTCCATTCTCACACTGCTATAAAGAACTATCTAAGAATGGGTAATTTATTAAGAAAAGAGGTTGAATTGATTCACAGCTCCAAAGCCTGGAGAAGATGCACGGCTGGGGAGACCTCAGGAAACTTACCATCATGACAGAAGGGTGAAGGGGAAGAAAGCACGTTTCCACAAGGCAGCAGGAGAGATAGAAAGTGAAGGGAGAAGTCCTACACACTTTCAAACAACCAGATCTTTTGAAAACTCTATCACGAGAACAGAACTCCCCATGATTCGTGAGTGGTTCGTGGGGAAAGTCTGCCCCCATGATTCAGTCACCTTCCCCCAGGCCCCTCCTCTAAAATTTCACATGAGATTTAGGTGGGGACACGGAGCCAAACTATGTGAACCACACAGCTACAGCAGTGGCAAATTTGGGATGTGAGCCAGTGTTTTGTTTACATTGACTGTTACATGCAGATAATCACAACCATTCCATTTTACCAATTATGGCAGGGTTGCAATGATTTGCAGGTTAGAGTTCATTGATCCTGGAGGTTGGGAAACAAAAACAATGATACAAGCAGTGGCAACCCAACTGAAGATTTCCCAGGAGAGGATGTTAACTAATTAATGTTAATCAGTTATACAAGAGAAAAAGTATCCACGAACCAGCATCATTTAAAAGAAGTACTGTTAGCTACCTACAAAATTCAAGGGTGTTCCTGAAACCACTCTTTGCTATATTTAAGAGCTTGAAGAAATTTGAATAATTGAAATTCTATTCTCCCCGCTCAAGCTCTGTTTCTTTATATGATGTATTAGTCATTTTCACACTGCTGATAAAGACATACCTGAAACTAGCAACAAAAAGAGGTTTAATTGGACTTACTGTTCCACGTGACTGGGGAGGTCTCAGAATCATGGTGGGAAGTGAAAGGCGCTTCTTACATGGCAGTGGCAACAGAAAATGAAGAGGAAACAAAAGCGGAAATCCCTGATAAACCCATCAGATCTCGTGTGACTTAGTCACTATCACGAGAATAGCATGGGAAAGACTCGCCCCCATGATTCAATTACCTCCCACTGGGTCCCTCCCACAACACGTGGAAATTCTGGGAGATACAATTCAAGTTGAGATTTGGGTGGGGGCACAGTGAAACCATATTATATAATAATTCATTTTAGAATAGTTTCATATTTCCATATTCTAGTTATCCTAGCTGATATTTCTGGAAGTTCCAGGCTCATATTCTCAAAATATTAACTCCAGTAAAGGAAGGACAGGAGAAAGAGGAGGAAAGCAGAAGAAGAAGGAGAAGAAGTTGGGGGTGGAAAGGTAGGGGAGGGGCAGAAGGAAGGGAGATTAAACGAAGGAAAAAGGAAGGAAGGAGAAAATAAGGAAAAGAAAAGGAAACCTTAAATCTGACACTGTCCCAAACTGGATCGTAAGCCCATTCTTTGGACCCATATGATGACACAGCCATAGGGAGGCACAAATTAAACCTACTACATACAATCATGACTGACCCTAGAATAGTGAGGGATCAAAACCATCCAAATCACATTGGTGGCATCTAGGGGAAGGAAGAATTACCTTACCAAGGAAATTTGGAGATGCTGCTAACAGAAGAAAACAGAAGAGAAGCTGGGCAATCACACCCAGCAATTGCTCACCACATTTCTTATCTACAGTCAACATAAGACTAAGTGCTTGGTAAGACGGAGAAACAAAAAATAAATTTGACAGCTTCATATCTACATGGTGTTCTGTGACTCTTTGGGACAATCACACAGTTTTGCACTTTTGTAGTGCAAAAGTGACTAGCAAAAATAATGCATACTGAATGCAGTGTAATATTCAGCAAATTCTCAACACAAGACCTCTGAGTAAATTACTAGAAGCTTGGAGGTTACATGTTCAAATTCTTTGGGCACAGCAGGTGCTTACTATGCTTATGAGATATTATCTGTCTTACTCACGCTGTCCTTTTTTCTCCCTGCCTCCTCATCCTTTCCTGATTAATCCATAGCCTTAGCTCTGCCCTTTGGGGTCACAAAGAATTAGTCTCCCTTCTTCTACATAACATTCAACTCATCCATATCCTCTTCTTCAATTTAAATGTCTAAAATTTATTCAAATGTTTCCACAGCTAGTTTCCAGACCTCTCAAATTTCCTGTTGTAGCCATCTGGATGCATATTAATTCATCAATAACATAATAGAATACAAGGTCAATCGATAATATTTAATCATGTATAATGTTCAATTATTGTTTGTTTTCAGCCATTCCTGAATGTCTAAGTCCTCAGATAATCTATTCCAACTCTCTGAGACATAGAAAGTTGGCTTTTCCTTTCTAAATGTGTCCTGGATTTTTCTTAATTTTTTTTATATCAATTCCTTGACAATGAATCCAGTTATTTGTGAAGAAAGGTTATTAAATCAAAGAAGAGGAGCATGGTGCAAAGGAAAAGGAACAAGCTCCAAGACCAGAAAAACCTATGTTTAATGTTCTTTTGTTCATTTGCAAGGGAAAATGATAAATAATGTAGCCATTTGGAGCTTCAATTTCACGATCCATGGTGATGGTGATAATAACACTGCATGTTTCACAATACAGTGGATGACTTTACAATTATCCTGCAATATGTGGAGGCTGGGTCTCTTCTTTCATTATGTGGTAGCATAGAAGAGTTGATTATCTTTTTCTGATTGGCTGTTAGAATAGGGCTTTAAATTTATATTGGAAATTGCTTGTGATTGTTTTCTCAAATATGAAGCTCCCTTGAGAATAAAAATAGAAATAATTTTGCTGTTTTGTAGGCAACTGTAACATTCAAAAATGTAATGTCTCAAATATGTTCAAGTGAATCAATATCCCCTCAGTGTGCCTTGAGTATAAATTAAAACGTATGGTTCACATGTGGCATACTGTGACCAAACTGAATGAATATGAGAAAGTGGTATAAGAGAAATAAACATTTCTATGTGAGAATGGCTGGCCATTAATTTTTATAAAAGCACTGAAAGAAGCAGAGTGAAAGACATTTTTGCATGTAAATCATAACTCACTCTACTCTAAAAATTCAATATGGCAGATTGAATTTACAGTAAATTTTGTTCATAGTAACTAACCGTACAATAATGACAAGAACATACATTTAAAAAACTGCACTCACATTTACACATTACCTTAAAATAGAAAATGCTAAAGAAATTCAGTTAATACCAACCCTAAATTACACAAGTATGAGATGAGGTTAACTTGGCCAGGTTCGGAGAACTGGTTAGCAGCACAGCTTCCATCATCAACTCTATGTACATTATCATCTACTTTATATTTTACATCCATGTCTCTTTTTCCAAATTTTATAATTCTATAGCAACTGTAAACTGGTAGAGTTGTCATATTTAGCAAAAAAGAATCTAGGATGTCCAGCTAAATGAAATTTCAGATGAAACAACAACAGCAAGAACAAATAATTATCTAATATAAGCATATCCCATAAAATGTTTTGGACACATTGATAATATATTTATTTATATGAAATTCAAATTTTCTTGGGTGCCTTATATTTTACCTGTCAACCTTATACACTAGGGAATACCACTTGAAAGAACCATGAATCCCCTTATGTCAGCAAATTTAAAATCAAACATGGTATCTTGATCTGCAAACTTGCCCTCCCTCCATCTCCATCTCCCTATTCTTCATTAGTCACTTCCTCATCTATTCAGTTAAGTAAGCCATAATTCCGACATCTTCTTTGTTTTCTTTTTCATCAACTACCTCCATACTTATCAATCACTTCTTAAAAAATCCCCTAAACATATCCCCATCTCTCAGCTCTCATTGTTACTACTTAATTTAGCTCATTCTTATTTGACCTGGTGACTGTAACTCCTGTCTAATTATTTTATCTGCTCTTAGTCTCGCCTCTTTCTTCTACTCATGACATGACAACCAGAAAGAGAAAGATGACATTACATATCTGATGATCTTGACTTGCTTGTAGCCTTAAATGATTTCTCATTAATGAGAAAGGAGGACCCAAAAAGTTCCCATTCAAGACCATTTATAGTCAGTCTCCTGGTTGCTGATACAGCCCCAAATCTTTTGAAATTCCCTTGCCCTCTATATATTTTTTTTTTTTTTTTTTTTAGACAAAGTCTCACTCTGTTGCCCAGGCTGGAGTACAATGACATGGTCTTGGCTTACTGCAACCTCTGCCTCCCAGGTTCAAGTGATTCTCCTGCCTCATCCTCTCAAGTAGTTGGGGTTATAGGCACCCACCATGTCCAGCTAATTTTTGTATTTTTAGTAGAGCCGGATTTCACCGTGTTGGCCAGGCTGGTCTCGAACTCCTGACCTCGTGATCTGCCCGCCTCAGCCTCCCAAAGTGCTGGGATTACAGTCATGAGCCACTGTGCCCAGCTGCCCTGTACATTGTAAATTCAGAGTTTGCAAATTCCTGCCCACTGCTTGGTTTTGTAAATAGTTACATTAGTGCACTGACATCTGTATTTGTCTACATCTTGTCTATGCCTGCCTCTCTGCTACAACTAAAGTAGTTGCAACAGATTGGTGGGCTTCAAAGCCTGTAATATTTACTACTTGGTTTTTTAAAGTAGTTTGATTATCCCTGCTTTAAATACACTGAATTATATGTAATGTTGTTGAATTTGCCATGCTTTATCTCATCATTAGGTCAAAATGAATAATCTCTGCCCAAAACGTTCTTCCTTTTCACATATGCCACTAAATTATTTTGAGAAACCCCACCTTGCCTCCAGAAAACCTGCTGGTGTGACACAGCTGGTATAAGGTACCCATCTCTGTGTTTCTGTGGCCAATTCCTTTCTAGGTATTTGTTGTACTTATCACATATTTACATTAGCTTTACTTTCATTTTCAAGTATATAATTGAGCCTCTTTCCCTGTTTTAGTGTTAGCACAAAGATAGCATGACCTAGGTGCTCATTTTAGACTTCAAGATTAATTTTAATACATGGGGGGACCTCCATCTCTACAAAATATACAAAAATTAGCCAGGTATGATGGGGTATACCTGTAGCCCCAGCTACTTGGGAGGCTGAAGTGGGATGATTGCTTGAACCCAGGAGGCTGAGGTTGCAGTGAGTGGTGACTGCGCAATTGACCCCCAGCCTGGGTGAAAGAGCAAGACTCCTTCTCTTAAAAAAAAAAATAATTTTAGTAAAATAGCAAGAGTCTGAGTACAGTTATCCAGAATCACAATCCAGAGCTGGTCACATCCTTTTAAGACTCTTCCTTTCTCAATTATCAATAGCTTTATTTTAGATTTTTGAGCGTGTATCTACCACATATTCATTGTTGTGACTCTCACTTGAAAGTCAATGTTTGAAGTTATGAATTCTGTCTAATACGTTAGAATAATCCTCTGCTAGTTAATACCCAACAGTAAGAGTCAAAGAAAAGAGTGTTAGGATTGAAGGATCTGCATAGAAAACATTAAAATCTTTGAACACAAGGCACAAAGTCAAGCAAAGGATTGAAAAATAACACCTCACAGCTGCCTGAGGATATTTGCTAGTAACGAAACAAATGTTTTTTTATTTTTTCTTTTGTTGCTGTTTGTTGTGTTTATGATTTTTATTGTCGTTGTCTTTGCTTGTTTTTCTACTGATTCATGTGATGTTATATAGAATGAGAGACTGGTTTGTCAACATGCAAACCAATTAATCCTGTAAGTCCAATTGTGTTAGTGAAGAGTTGAATCAAACAGCTTTTCTCTGAGCGAAGGGTAAGACCATTACTATTCTCATCCCAAGATAGGCTATCTAAAATTTGTATAATATGATTAGCTGTTTAAATGTATTTTATATTGCAAAAGATACTACATATAAGAAGTAAACAATACTTATATTATCAAACATTGGGTGGAAGAAGAATAGAAGATGGCAGATGATGGAATATAAATAGCTGATACTAAAGCATTACTTGTAAGGATAATATGCATTTATGTAAATAACTCCCATAAGAACTGAATACAGCCAGGTGAGGTGGCTCACACCTGTAATCCCAGCACTTTGGGAGGCCAAGGCGGGCAGATCACCTGAGACAATCAGTTCCAGACCAGCCTGGTGTAACCCCGTCTCTACTAAAAATACAAAAATTAGCCAGGTGTGGTGGCAGGCGACTGTAATCCCAGTTACTCAGGAGGCTGAGTCAGGAGAATCACTTGGACCCAGAAGGCAGCAGAGGCTGCAGTGAGCCGAGATTGCACCACTGCACTCTAGCAGCCAGGGGCAGCAGAGCAAGACTCTATCTCAAAAAAAAAAAGAACTAAATACCAAATTGTCAATAGCAGACAATTCTGAAGTGTGAGATGAGTAATGGGGAGGGTAGAACAGGCAAGTGACACTTGTCTTCATAAGGCCTTCCGTATTATATGTTTTATAATGTCGTGTACTATTTAATATTTAAAAGTAGTATTCCTAAAAATATATATATTTTCACCCTGGATCTTATCTCTGGAATAGCAATTATGAGTATTTTAATCCCTTATTCATAGGCACACATTTCAGTTATGCTTATTAAATGCGAAGGCTTTGATTTCTCACTGAAGGATTGGGCATTATCTTTTCTGTTTTGTTTACATTCTGTTCAATATTTGCCACATAGTATGTCTAACTCGGAAGCATTTTGATGCAGTCTTTCCGAGGTTTCCAGTGGTACTGATTCCCAGTTTGCCACAGTAATAACCGTTCATTAGCACACACTGTATCGAGACTCCTTTCTTCC